>NW_027258518.1:0-52500 GCF_045791955.1 Oncorhynchus clarkii lewisi
ACATCAGCTGGTTAGCATTCTGTTCAAAACAACACACTCAGCTGGTTAGCCTTCTGTTCAACACAACACACTCAGCTGGTTAGCATTCTGTTCAACACAATACACTCAGCTGTTTAGCATTCTGTTCAACACAACACATTCAGCTGGTTAGCATTCTGTTCAACACAACACACTCAGCTGTTTAACATTCTGTTCAACACAACACACTCAGCTGGTTAGCATTATGTTCAACACAACACACTCAGCTGTTTAACATTCTGTTCATCACAACACATTCAGCTGGTTAGCATTCTGTTCAACACAACACACTCAGCTGGTTAGCATTCTGTTCAACACAACACAACAACATCAGCTGGTTAACATTCTGTTCAACACAACACAACACATTCAGCTGGTTAGCATTCTGTTCAAAACAACACACTCAGCTGGTTAGCCTTCTGTTCAACACAACACACTCAGCTGGTTAGCATTATGTTCAACACAACACACTCAGCTGTTTAACATTCTGTTCAACACAACACACTCAGCTGTTTAACATTCTGTTCAACACAACACACTCAGCTGTTTAACATTCTGTTCAACACAACACACTCAGCTGTTTAACATTCTGTTCAACACAACACACTCAGCTGTTTAATATTCTGTTCAACACAACACACTCAGCTGGTTAGCATTCTGTTCAACACAACACAACAACATCAGCTGTTTAACATTCTGTTCAACACAACACACTCAGCCATAGAGAGCAGTCTGCCGTCAGCCATGACGTTACTGGGTCCACAAAAGTCAATTTGCTCACAGGGATACTTAAAAGTAGAGATGACTTGAAAGATTGCTCCAAACAGTGCTTTATTCAACAGATAGTGATATTTACATCGACCCCCCCCCCCCCCTCCCCCCCTCCCGCTACACACACACACACACATCCACTTATCCATGTGCCCTGGCCTGTTTCCTATCGCCCTTTGACCCCATGCCCCCTGCTCTCTATCTCAGTTCAAAAGGAACTGAGGACATGCCTGTCGTTCTAACCTCATCCAGCCTCTGAGGCCTCTCTGGGGCAAGAACCACCGTCATGTGACCCCAACGCTCCACGAATGCGGATCGCGTTCATTTCCCCATGTGACGTTCACCTTCATTTAACGACTAAGTGAAAACTGGGTGATCGTTGATACTTAAACGAAATGGTAAACATGGTCATCATGAGAGAAGTAGTGAACGAGAACAATTTATTGAAATCCAGTAATGTCCTATCATAGTGAGACTGAAGTATGGAGGAGCACCAGGAGAAGAGAGACGGTAGTCAGTAGAGCGGAGGGGGAATCACGCTCTCGTCATGAGGTAGCCCTGGTCTGAGACTTAAGCTTAAATGTCGACCACAAATATTTCCTCTTGGTCTCATGGTTGAGACGTTGGTTTAGCGTGCGACAGGACCCTGCTTCAACCCCAATACTTACATCAGGGTCCGTATTCATAAATGTGTCTAAGGGTAGCAGTGCTGATCTGGGACCAGTTTTGCCTTTTAAATCATAATAAAGCCCTCCTACTCTGAGACTATGAATAAGGCCCTGGACTAACCAGAGTAGTGACCCTTGCAGAGGTTCTGCGGTCATCCTTCATCCATGTCTCCATAGCCTGAGGCACATGTGTCAAACTCATTCCACAGAGGGCCGAGTGTCTGCAGGTTTTCGCTCCTCCTTTGTACTTGATTGATGAATTAAAGTCACTGATTTAGTAAGGAACTCCCCTCACCTGGTTGTCTAGGTCTTAACTGAAAGGAAAAAACAAAAACCTGCAGACACTAGGCCCTCTGTGGAATGAGTTTGACACCCCTGGCCTGAGGAGTCATAGTTACATCAGGGTCCGTATTCATGAGGCGTCTAAGAGCAGGAGTGCTGATCTAAGATCAGTTTTAAAAATAAATAAGATGGGGGGACCTGATCCCTGATCAGCACTCGTACTCTGAGACCCTTGTAGATTCTGCTATTGTCCTTCATTCATATCTCCATAGCCTAAGGAGTCAGTCCTGTCAAAGTGGGGGGTTCTTGGCTCATTAGCACAATGGCCTGACGAGTGCAGGGCTACCAGAACACTGAACACTGATTCCCATGGCCAGGATGAACTACAGAGGGAAAGACCGCTGCTGTCTGTCAATGAGATAAACTCAATGTGTCACTGGACGTCAAATCCCCTCAAGCAGTGAACATATGATGCTACCTGTTGAAACATGCTGTATAATTACATTGGGGTCAAGGGTGGGGACAATCAAGGGGGTATTGAGTTCCAGTGTTGGGCTGGTGAGGGTATACTCTACAGTAGACAATTGTCTAGAGTGAGTCGTTGACACACACACACACACACACACACACACACACACACACACACACACACACACACACACACACACACACACACACACACACACACACACACACACACACGCACACACACACATGCAAGTGTGTCATCTCCAGTAGAGTTGGGTGATTTGGATAAAAATCCATATCTTGATAAATTGCCTGATTTGATGCGATAAGGAAAAATAGAAAGATAAGTTTATAACATTAATGTGCAGCATTTATTTAATTTAAAAAAATTATTAGAGTATAGGCTACTTATCGTAAATAATTGATATCAGCAAAATTTCTGCAATAAGTGACAATAATTTCAGTTTTTTCGTTACAGCTCTAATCTCAAGGGCTCTGTTTCTCAGAACATTCTATTCATTTACATATTTTTTTATTTTTTTATTTAGCAGGTGCTCGTATCCAGAGAGATTTGCAGGCGCAATTAGGGTTAAGTGCCTTGCTCAAGGGAACATTGAATCAGCGACCTTTAGGTGACTGGGCCGATGCCTTTAACCGCCAGGCTACCTGACTCCCCATTCCAGATAGAAGTCCAGATAGAATGTCCCATGTACCAAACTAATTATTATATATCACCCCATGTACCAAACTAATTATGATATACCACCCCATGTACCAAACTAATTATTATATATCACCCCATGTACCAAACTAATTATTATATAACACCCCATGTACCAAACTAATTATTATATATCACCCCATGTACCAAACTAATTATTATATACCACCACATGTACCAAACTAAATATTATATACCACCCCATGTACCAAACTAATTATTAAATACCACCCCATGTACCAAACTAATTATTATATACCACCCCATGTACCAAACTAATTATTATATACCACCCCATGTACCAAACTAATTATTATATACCACCCCATGTACCAAACTAATTATTATATACCACCCCATGTACCAAACTAATTATTATATACCACCCCATGTGTCAAACTAATTATTATATACCACCACATGTACCAAACTAATTATTATATACCACCCCATGTACCAAACTAATTATTAAAAACCACCCCATGTACCAAACTAATTATTATATATCACCCCAAGTGTCAAACTAATTATTATATACCACCCCATGTACCAAACTAATTATTATATACCACCCCATGTACCAAACTAATTATTATATACCACCCCATGTACCAAACTAATTATTATATATCACCCCATGTACCAAACTAATTATTATATACAACTCCATGTGCCCAATCAATTGTTATTATTATTATGACATAGATGGTATGACAGCTCCCTGTGAGGACCGAAGAAGACCCTCAACAATGTGGTTACAAATATCCCCTACTCACAGTGGCTCTACCATGTGGTTACACATACCCCCTACTCACAGTGGCTCTACTATGTGGTTACACATACCCCCTACTCACAGTGACTCTACCATGTGGTTACCCATACCCCCTATTCACAGTGACTCTACCATGTGGTTACACATACCCCCTATTCACAGTGACTCTACCATGAGGTTACACATACCCCCTATTCACAGTGACTCTACCATGTGGTTACACATACCCCCTATTCACAGTGGCTCCACAATGTGGTTACACATACCCCCTATTCACAGTGACTCTACCATGTGGGTACACATACCCTCTATTCACAGTGACACTACCAAGTGGTTACACATACCCCCTATTCACAGTGACTCTACCATGTGGTTACACATACCCCCTATTCACAGTGACACTACCATGTGGTTACACATACCCCCTATTCACAGTGACTCTACCATGTGGTTACACATACCCCCTATTCACAGTGACACTACCATGTGGTTACACATACCCCCTATTCACAGTGACTCTACCATGTGGTTACACATACCCTCTATTCACAGTGACACTACCAAGTGGTTACACATACCCTCTATTCACAGTGACACTACCATGTGGTTACACATACCCTCTATTCACAGTGACACTACCATGTGGTTACACATACCCTCTATTCACAGTGACACTACCATGTGGTTACACATACCCCCTTTTCACAGTGACACTACTATGTGGTTACACATACCCTCTATTCACAGTGACACTACCATGTGGTTACACATACCCTCTATTCACAGTGACACTACCAAGTGGTTACACATACCCTCTATTCACAGTGACACTACCATGTGGTTACACATACCCCCTGTTCACAGTGACACTACCATGTGGACCTGAGTCCTACTGTACTGGCTCGGATGGCCTATTTCCTTTGCAACACAGTTCCAGCAGCTATGGTGGATTCATAACTGGAACAATGCGGTACAACTGTGTTAGCCCAGCTCCATAGTGTGTAAAGCCCAATAGAACATGTTTGTACTCAACACACACACAGCTAGTGCACTCCTGTCCCCTGCCCACTAAACTATGGAGGAGTTTTATTAGAAGAGAGAAAATAAATGTGGTGTAGGAAAGCTGTGATTAACACTTGTGATCTACCTTCCTTTTCAACTATTTTCTTTCATCTGGCGGTCCTTTATGAGACCTGACAGTAAACATATTCTGAAATTGTCCCACAGGAACCACTGGCGTGCTGAATTTCAGGGGTCAGGGGTCAAGGGTCAGGGCAAAAGACATTGACCCGGGGTTGTGGAACTTATGGTTTCCAGTGAGAAAAGTGGTGCCCCTGCCATTTGTAATGAGCTTCACCTGAGCTTTACCTGTGAAGATTTAGAAGGTGACACTGGGCTGTAAATATGACTTAATACAGATGTTGTTTCAATTAGCGAAGTCATGCAGGTCTTTGAAACCAGATGGTGTTGGTGATGCGTTGCAGTGGGAACACATGACACACACACACACACACACACACACACACACACACACACACACACACACACACACACACACACACACACACACACACACACACACGGGCCTATTTTGAAAGCATCCATTTTCTTTCCAAGAGGGTTTTTCTCTGCTGCTGGTCTGACATAGTCTACCTCCCAAAAGGCACCCTGTACCCAATTTAGTGCACTACTTTTGACCAGGGCGGCAGAGCCCATCTGGCTCTGGTCAAAAGTAGTGCACTACTTAGGGAATAGGGTGCCTTTTGGGAAGTAGGGAGCTATATTATTCAGGGCTACATGCTAGATTAGCCCGCTAGCTGAGTTCTGATGGATCGACCATGTATATAACAACTCATAACTATTGAATGAGAGACAGCATCTGACCTAAGTGCAGTCTAGAAATGTAGCCGACGAACTAAATGTCGTCTCTCTACTCTCATACGCAGATAAAGACAAAATGAAACATAAAATGGTGTTTAAAATTACACCAAATACAGTACCCTAATCTAATACCCTAACCTAATACCCTAACCTAGTACCATAACCTAGTACCCTAACCTAATCCCCTAACCTAGTACCCCAACCTAGCACCCTAACCTAGTACCATAACCTAGTACCATAACCTACTGTAGTACCCTAACCTAGTACCCTAACCTAATACCCTAACCTAGTACCATAAACTAGTACCCTAACCTAGTTCCCTAACCTAGTATCATAACCTAGTACCATAACCTAGTACCATAACCTTTTGCGTGTAGGGGGCAATATTTTAGTTTTTGGCAAAAAAACGTACCCATTTGAAACTGCCTATTTCTCAGCCCCAGAAACTAGAATATGCATATAATTGTCAGATTAGGATAGAAAACACTAAAGTTTCCAAAACTGTCAAAATATTGTCTGTGAGTATAACAGAACTGATATTGCAGGCGAAAACATGAGGAAAATCCAATCAGGAAGTGCCTCTTATTTTGAAACCTCTCTGTTCCTATGCATGCCTATCCTCCATTTAAAGGGATATCAACCAGATTCCTTTTTCTATGGCTTCCCTAACGTGTCAACAGTCTTTAGACATAGTCTCAGGATTTTATTTAGAAAAATGAGCGAGAAAGATCACATTGCGTAAGTGGATAGGTGGGGGTTCTCAGACTGAGTTTTGCGCAACAGAGTAAAGCGGCCATTGTTTCTCCCTGTCCTATTGAAAAACCTGCACTCCCGGTTTATATATTATCTAATATATATTTTAAAAACAACCTGAGGATTGATTATATAAAACTTTGACATGTTTCTGTGGACATTATGGATATCATTTGGAATTTTCGTCTGCGTTGTCGTGACCGCTCTTTTCTGTGGATTTCTGAACATAACGAGACAAACAAACAGAGGTATTTTGGATATAAAAATAATCTTAATGGAACAAAAGGAACATTTGTTGTGTAACTGGGAGTCTCATGAGTGAAAACATCTGAAGATCATCAAAGGTAAACGATGAATTTGATTGCTTTTCTGATTTTCGTGACCAAGCAACCTGATACTAAGTGTACTTAAAGTTTTGTCATGCGATCGATAAATTTACACAAACGCTTGGATTGCTTTCTCTGTAAAGCATACCCTAACCTAGTACCCTAAACTGTACCATAACCTAGTACCCTAACCTAATACCCTAACCTAGTACCCTAACCTGTACCATAACCTAGTACCCTAACCTAATACCCTAACCTAGTACTCTAACCTGTACCATAACCTAGTACCCAAACCTAGTACCATAACCTAGTACCCTAACCTGTACCATAACCTAGTACCCTAACCTAATACCCTAACCTAGTACCCTAACCTAATACCCTAACCTAGTACCATAACGTAGTACCATAACCTATTACCCTAACCTTGCACCCTAACCTAGTACCATAACATAGTACCCTAACCTAGCACCCTGACTTAGTACCATAACCTAGTACTGTAACCGAATACCCTAACCTAGTACCATAACCTAGTACCATAACCTATTACCATAACCTAGTACTCTAACCTAGTACCATAACCTAGTACCTAGCCTAGAACCCTAACCTAGTGCCATAACCTACTGTAGTACCATAACCTAGTACTGTAACCTAATACCCTAACCTAATACCATAACCTAGTACCCTAACCTAGTATCCTAACCTACTGTAGTACCATAACCTAGTACCCTAACTTAGTACCCTAACCTAGTACCATAACCTAGTACCCTAACCTAGTATCATAACCTACTGTAGTACCCTAACCTAGTACCCTAACCTAGTACCCTAACCTAGTATCGTAACCTATTGTAGTACCCTAACCTAGTACCATAACCTAGTACCCTAACCTAATACCCTAACCTAGTACCCTAACCTAATACCCTAACCTAGTACCATAACATAGTACCATAACCTATTACCCTAACCTTGCACCCTAACCTAGTACCATAACATAGTACCCTAACCTAGCACCCTGACTTAGTACCATAACCTAGTACTGTAACCGAATACCCTAACCTAGTACCATAACCTAGTACCCTAACCTATTACCATAACCTATTACCATAACCTAGTACTCTAACCTAGTACCATAACCTAGTACCTAGCCTAGAACCCTAACCTAGTACCATAACCTACTGTAGTACCATAACCTAGTACTGTAACCTAATACCCTAACCTAATACCATAACCTAGTACCCTAACCTAGTATCCTAACCTACTGTAGTACCCTAACCTAGTACCCTAACTTAGTACCCTAACCTAGTACCATAACCTAGTACCCTAACCTAGTATCATAACCTACTGTAGTACCCTAACCTAGTACCCTAACCTAGTACCCTAACCTAGTACCGTAACTTATTGTAGTACCCTAACCTAGTACCACAACCTAGTAGCCTAACCTAGTACCATTACCTAGTACCATAACCTAGTACCCTAATCTGGTACACTAACCTAGTACCCTAACCTAGTACCATAACCTAGTATCCTTACCGAGTACCCTAACCGAGTACCATAACCTACTGTAGTACCCTAACCTAATACCATAACCTAGTACCCTAACCTAGTACCGTAACTTAGTACCATGTTGATACCAACAAATAAAGTGTATATACTTTTATATATAAAATAGATATTCTGATAAGCTAGTTCAACTACAGTATGGTTCAGAACTGCCTCACAATTTCTTTCTTTCTCTTTCTCACTCTCTCTCTCTCTCTCTCTCTCTCTCTCTCTCTCTCTCTCTCTCTCTCTCTCTCTGTCTCTCTGTCTCTCTGTCTCTCTCTCTCTCTCTCTCTCTCTCTCTCTCTCTCTCTCTCTCTCTCTCTCTCTCTCTCTCTCTCTCTCTCTCTCTCTCTCTCTCTCTCTCTCTCTCTCTCTCTCAGACACAAATCTGGGATGACACAGCAGGTTTTCTCTCTCATACGCCAGGTTGGCTAAAACAGCAGACACACATACACACACACTCACCTGCCAGTCTCCTGTCCCGTGCTGTCTTGCTGAGTAAGTCCAGAGCTCTAAAGGTAGAACACCTGATGTGGTCAGTGAACGACTTCTGCAGCAGCAGTAGCCTCAGAGAGCGATGCAGAGCCATCCTGGTACTAGATCCACCCAGACCTGGGTTAGATTAGACTAGGCTGGACCGGGATAGGTACTATATCCCTGTATAGTCCTGTCATAAAGATAGAGCAGGTCCCAATGGTCCCGTTTGACTCAGCTTGGTTCTGTCCTGGGCTACACTCTAATAGTCTGCTCTGATCTGGATTGGTTTAGTTTGGCCTCTTGTCTAGTCCTGGGTTTGGTCTCCCAATCCTGTACCCGATTCTGTCCGGTTCCGTTCTGCCTTTGTGTCCCCTGTGTCCTGACTGGTTCTAGCTTCCTGGAGATCTAGAGCCTCTTAGAACATTGTCTAGTGTTCTAGTGTTCTGGTTTATATGTTCTGTTGTGTTGTGTTCTGTTCTGTCCTGCAGCCTCCTCGGTGCTGTACCAAGCATCAGTACACTGGTCCAGGGACACGGTGAGCAACTGCTGCATCATTCTCATATTCAATGCAGCCTGCAAGTGCACCAGTGTGTGTGTGTGTGTGTGCGTGCGGGCGTGTGTGTGTCGGAAAGAGAGAGTAAGTGCTCTCCGATAAAAGCCCAGGCTGAATATTTGAGTGGGTCAAACAGAGTAAGTCATGACATGCATCTCTCTCTCTATCTCTCTCTCTCTCTCTCAATTAAGTCATACGCCAGTAAGGCTAAAACAGGGGAGAGGACTGGAGACATGGGGACAGAGTAAGGAGAGAGAGAGAGAGAGAGAGAGAGAGAGAGAGAGAGATGCATGTCATGACTTACTCTGTTTGACCCACTCAAATATTCAGCTTGGGCTTTTATCAGAGAGCACTTACTCTCTTTCTGACACACACTCTCGCACTCTCTGTTTCTTTCTCTCTCTGACTCCTTACTCTTCTGTGAGTAGAAACAGAGAGAGATCACCAGAGATAGATATACTGTAGAGCACAACATGATCTGTACACACACACACACGATCTCACACTCTCTGTTTCTTTCTCTCTCTGACTCCTTACTCTTCTGTGAGTAGAAACAGAGAGAGATCCCCAGAGATAGATATACTGTACAACACAACATGATCTGTTGCCAGGCAGTTTGCAGGGTGACTTCATCTGGCCTTGGTCTCAAAAGCAAAGAACCGAGGCAGCTCATCTCGCGGGAGGTGCAGCAAGAGATACATTAAAGAAGTGCAAGATTCAGAGAAAAAAGGACGAATAATCAGGACCAGAAGAAGGAGTGGAGGAGCAGCAGGAGAGCTTGAGCCGACATTAGGAGATGAAGTAAGAAGTAATAGTGGAGATGTCCAAGAAGAAACTATGATTGTCTCCAGTCCTCTCCCCTTACTCTGTCCCATGTCTCCAGTCCTCTCTCCTTACTCTGTCCCCATGTCTCCAGTCCTCTCTCCTTACTCTGTCCCCTTGTCTCCAGTCCTCTCTCCTTACTCTGTCCCCATGTCTCCAGTCCTCTCTCCTTACTCTGTCCCCATGTCTCCAGACCTCTCTCCTTACTCTGTCCCCATGTCTCCAGTCCTCTCCCCTTACTCTGTCCCCATGTCTCCAGTCCTCCTTACTCTGTCCCCATGTCTCCAGTCCTCTCCCCTTACTCTGTCCCCTTGTCTCCAGTCCTCTCTCCTTACTCTGTCCCCTTGTCTCCAGTCCTCCTTACTCTGTCCCCTTGTCTCCAGTCCTCTCCCCTTACTCTGTCCCCATGTCTCCAGTCCTCTCTCCTTACACTGTCCCCATGTCTCCAGTCCTCTCTCCTTACTCTGTCCCCATGTCTCCAGTCCTCTCTCATTACTCTGTCCCCATGTCTCCAGTCATCTCCCCTTACTCTGTTCCCATGTCTCCAGGCCTCTCCCCTTACTCTGTCCCCATGTCTCCAGTCCTCTCCCCTTACTCTGTTCCCATGTCTCCAGTCCTATCTCCTTACTCTGTCCCCATGTCTCCAGGCCTCTCCCCTTACTCTGTCCCCATGTCTCCAGTCCTCTCTCCTTACTCTGTCCCCATGTCTCCAGTCCTCTCTCCTTACTCTGTTCCCATGTCTCCAGTCCTCTCTCCTTACTCTGTCCCCTTGTCTCCAGTCCTCTCTCCTTACTCTGTCCCCATGTCTCCAGTCCTCTCTCCTTACTCTGTCTGTGTTTTTCTGGTGAAGCCCCTCGTAAAGGCTGTGTGTTTGATGGATGTCTGCTGTGTGAAAAAGATAGAGGACAGTGTCAATGTGGGATTACCTTCGGGACATTCCAGACCCCTGCACCCTTGAGACTCAAGGCAATCCTGCTAAGCTACGGATGCTAAAGTAGATTATCACAGCCCTGCTGATAGCATTCAGCCCCATCTCTGCTCATTTACTTTTATGGCCTCCGAGGTAAGTTTGGGCTGATAAGTAACTGTCTGGCATCCTATTGTTTTCCAATGTCCCCTAGTCATTCAACATAGCCTGTTCAAGCCCTAAATCAACGTGCCTTGAAGGTACCATAAATGTGGATCTGGGACTGGTGGGTATTCATAAAGCGTCTCAGAGTAAGAGTGCTGGTCTAGGGTCAGTATTAGATCATAATGAATAAGGTTATCTGGACAGAGGGGGACTGATCCTAGATCAGCGCTCCTAGTCTGACGTGCTTTATAGATATGGGCACGGGTGTAGAAACATCAACATCCTGTATAAGGATAACATTTTACGAACCTAGTTGCTCCGTCCATTGTAAAGGGAAGACACACACGTAGGTTAGTATGTCATGTACACATCATTTTTTTCTAGACTATGTTGAAATCGTCTCCCATTTTATAGACTATGTTGAAAAACATCTTGTTATTGTGAAGTCTCTTCTTTTCGGTGACAATTAAAATGATACATGAGCCTTGTGGGTGTGTGTGTGTGTGTTTGTGTGTGTGTGTGTGTGTGTGTGTGTGTGTGTGTGTGTGTGTGTGTGTGTGTGTGTGTGTGTGTGTGTGTGTGTGTGTGTGTGTGTGTGTGTGTGTGTGTGTGTGTGTGGGTGTGTGTGTGTGTGTGTGTCATTGGATTCTGAATATAATTAGTCTTCAGTTTTACGATGGGGAACTTGTGTCCCAGATCATATGATCATATGAATGAAAACAGTCTGTAGACATTCTGGTGTTGACATGCCCTTGTATCACTAACATAAAAGGTCATCTGTGTTGGCGAGAGAACATCCTATCTTTGTGTGTGTCTGTATATCTGTCTCTGTAATGCAGGTCTAAGTGACAGTGTCTGGCTTGGTGTCTCTCTCGCTCTCTCTCTCTCTCTCTCTCTCTCTCTCTCTCTCTCTCTCTCTCTCTCTCTCTCTCTCTCTCTCTCTCTCTCTCTCTCTCTCTCTCTCTCTCTCTCTCTCTCTCTCTCTCTCTCTCTCACTCTCTCTCTCCTCATAAGGTGAGGAGACACAGACGGTGACCTGGATGTCAGACTGGAGGGAAGGTGTGTGTGTCTTCAAGCATGTGTGTGAGATGTACTATCTGCTCTAATATCAAAGACATACAGTTCTCTCCTGCTCCCGCCGTCTGACCCATTTTCATGGTCCCCCCCACTTTTCAGTTACATGAGACTTACACACACACACACACACACACACACGCACACACACACACACACACACACACACACACACACACACACACACACACACACACACACACACACACACACACACACACACACACACACATCCGAGGAATCCTCAGTGAAGAAGGTAAACGTCTCGTGGTTCACCTGGTTTCTCAGAACCCAGTCTTCAGTGAAGAAGGTAAAAGTCTCGTGGTTCACCTGGTTTCTCAGAACCCAGTCTTCAGTGAAGAAGGTAAACGTCTCGTGGTTCACCTGGTTTCTCAGAACCCAGTCTTCAGTGAAGAAGGTAAAACTCTCGTGGTTCACCTGGTTTCTCAGAACCCAGTCTTCAGTGAAGAAGGTAAACGTCTCGTGGTTCACCTGGTTTCTCAGAACCCAGTCTTCAGTGAAGAAGGTAAACGTCTCGTGGTTCACCTGGTTTCTCAGAACCCAGTCTTCAGTGAAGAAGGTAAACGTCTCGTGGTTCACCTGGTTTCTCAGAACCCAGTCTTCAGTGAAGAAGGTAAACGTCTCGTGGTTCACCTGGTTTCTCAGAACCCAGTCTTCAGTGAAGAAGGTAAACGTCTCGTGGTTCACCTGGTTTCTCAGAACCCAGTCTTCAGTGAAGAAGGTAAACGTCTCGTGGTTCACCTGGTTTCTCAGAACCCAGTCTTCAGTGAAGAAGGTAAACGTCTCGTGGTTCACCTGGTTTCTCAGAACCCAGTCTTCAGTGAAGAAGGTAAATTCCTCAGTGGTTGACCTTGGCTTTGATCTTATTTCTCAGAGCTCAGTCTTGAGAAATGGCCAATCATCAATGTCCTCCTGAAAGGAGCCAATGACTTAAGTCAAGTAAGTCTTCCGGTCTGCTTCCCCAATGGCACCATATTCCCTACGTTGTACACTACAACAGCCCTATGGGTCCTGGAGAGAAGATCCATCTCAGAGGGCCTTCACTATCACGAATAGAGGGGACTGGAGCCTTCACTATCACGAGTAGAGGGGACTGGGGCCTTCACTATCACGAGTAGAGGGGACTGGGGCCTTCACTATCACGAGTAGAGGGGACTGGGGCCTTCACTATCACGAGTAGAGGGGACTGGGGCCTTCACTATCATGAGTAGAGGGGACTGGGGCCTTTACTATCATGAGTAGAGGTGACTGGGGCCTTCACTATCACGAGTAGAGGGGACTGGGGCCTTTACTATCACAAGTAGAGGGGACTGGGGCCTTCACTATCACGAGTAGAGGGGACTGGGGCCTTCACTATCACGAGTAGAGGGGACTGGGTGGGGCCTTCACTATCACGAGTAGAGGGGACTGGGGCCTTTACTATCATGAGTAGAGGGGACTGGGGCCTTTACTATCATGAGTAGAGGGGACTGGGGCCTTTACTATCATGAGTAGAGGGAACTGGGACCTTCACTATCACGAGTAGAGGGGACTGGGGACTGGAGCCATCACTATCATGAGTAGAGGGGACTGGAGAGGCTTGTATTTTTGTAACTCTGTGAGTGAGCGGAGCTCAGTGGAGCTCACTTCCTGTTGTAAATGTCCCCTTTGTGTGTGGTGGTTTCCTGTCCGGAGTGACACCAGTGATCCCACCATGGAGAAAGGCACCCACGGGACCTGCCCTCAACCCCAAGGGAACCAAAAAGTGTCTGTGTGTCTGTCGGTGGTTGGGACTGTAGGATGGACACAACAAATTCCGGTGATGTCTATCGTTTTACAAGTCAACAAAGCCTATCCAAAGAAGAAGAAGCAGACATTACAGCTCCGCGTCTGAGGAAGACAACTCATACAAACCTAGAACTGACTGAGAACGTGCTGGTTCACATAGAAACACCAAACTATTTTCCTCCTACTCCAGAGGAAGCTGGGAGTTGCCCTGGTCTCTGTCATCTTAACACTGAGGTGGAGGTGCGAAAGCGTTAAACAGAGTAATATACAGTACAGCAACTCTTAACAGGATGCGTGTCAGAGGGACGAGGAGGAGGAGGAGGAGGAGAGTGGTGAGGGGGAGTGCTTGGACAGGAATGCGGACCTTGCTGAAACACTGCAACTCCTCTTTACTGTACGGGCGTGTGTGTACGGACGATGTGTGTGGAGTTCTCGTCAACAGCCTTGTAGGCGGGACCTCGGGCTCCTTCATTAAGTCTCTGAAAGGACCTCCTAATAGGTGGGAGATGTCCTCTAGGAAAGTGTTGCGCCTCAGGGCGAGGACAGAGGGAGAGCAGCAGGGGGTTGCAAGTCAGGAAAGAGAGTCCTTCTTTGTGAAAGTTAACCTCTTAGCCCCGTGACTTAGTTGCATTTTCCGTGAAAAATTTGGGCGGGGAAATTGGTCCCTACGGCAGAAAGGGGTGGATGGTTTGGAGCTGAGAAGAGTCTTTGATAAGACATTTGGTTTGGTGTCACAAGTTTTCTGAGATGAAAAGCGTTTCTCTGAAGAATGAATCCGGGCTGACACGGCATGTGTTTTGGATAGGTATTTACCTGGATAATGGATTCCAATTTGATATCCCTCCAGATAAGATTTATTTCTAAATTGAATTTGAGTTATTTTGACCATCTGACTGATGAGATCAGACCTACTAAGTTTACATTTAGTTGACTAGTGTTTTTGTATTAAACATATGCATCACTACAGACCCCACATACAACAAATGCTAGATAGTTCAACAGAACCAATGCCCTTGTTCCATTAAGTTCCTCCTTTTCCTCCTAAAGGCACTAACTCTAGTTAACGTCTAGGATGTAAAGGTGATATGACAGTGTCTTGAGTCATTTTCAAACACAGTGAACCTATTGTTTTAGACGAACAGTGAGCAACAGTTGCCAGACGGCCTGATTCAAACACACAGCCAGACAGGCCTTCTCAACACATTAGGTTGCATTTTGACTAAATATGGGGCTCCCCCAGGGTCAGTTCTGTGGACGTTGCAATTCGGTGAATCAGAGGGTAAAATGCCACAGTTTCAAGTTAAATAAACATCCATATTCCAAAAAGGGAAGGAGGGAGAGAAAAAATAGACAGACAGACAGGGAGTACAGACAGACAGACAGACAGACAGACAGACAGACAGACAGACAGACAGACAGACAGACAGACAGACAGACAGGGAGTACAGACAGACAGACAGACAGACAGGGAGTACAGACCAGGCAGGGCGGGTCAAACACAGGAAGGAAACCACAAGACTCCAGCAAAGTCAAGCCCTGAAGAATGTCTGTCTCTCCAAAATGCATAGTAGTTAGTTTCACACACACACACACACACACACACACACACACACACACACACACACACACACACACACACACACACACACACACACACACACACACACACACACACACACACACACACACACACACACACACACACACACACACACACACACACACACACACACACACACACACACACAGACACACAGACAGACAGACAGACACATGTAAACCACTTCCTTGCTCCTCCTCTGCCATCTTGTTTTATGAACAGCTACTTCTCTGGCTCTGCAGGGCTACTAAATCCTGAGTCTGGGTGAAAGGTCATGCTCTCTCCATCCTGCTGGGTGGATGCCCATCATTGTGTTTATATATTACCACTGGCGCTATTTGTAGATCGGAGGCAACAGCGTTCCCGACACGGAGCCTCCCTCCTCCACCCTCCTCTTGCCGCAATCAAGGAAAAAGGACATGCCTCCATTTTTGGAACGATGGATCCGAGACAGGAATAGGGCAAGACTATGAATAAAACAATATCCACGTGACTCAATTTTAAATCAAACTGTCATGGTGTTTCGGATCCTACATCTGTTGTTGCGTCCTCTGACAGGGGGAAAGGATGTGTTTTAATGGGCCCAATCATTGTGACTTCATAGAAACCACAACAGAGGAGTCTCTTTGGTGAGTAAAGGAGGAGGAGGAGAAAAGAAAGAGAGAGAGAGACAAGCATTGACTGTGCACAGACTCAGTGAGCATAGCCTTGCTATTGAGAAAGGCCGCCATAGGCAGACCTGGCTCTCAAGAGAAGACTATGTACACACTACCCACACAATTAGGTGGAAACTGAGCTGCACTTCCTAACCTCCTGCCACACGAATGACCATATTAGAGACCCACAAAGAATTTGAAAACAAACCCAATTTTGATAAACTCCCATGTCTATTGTTTATTTATTTTGCCTTTTGTTCTTCAACTATTTGCACATAATATGACATTTGTCTATTCTTTGTTTATTATTTTGGAACTTTTGTGAGTGTAATGTTTACTGTACATTTTTTATTGTTTATTTCACTTTTGTTTATTATCCATTTCACTTGCTTTGGCAATGTAAACATATGCTTCCCATGCCAATAAAGCCCCTTAAGTTGAACATTGAAATTGAGAGAGAGAGAGAGAGAGAGAGAGAGAGAGAGAGAGAGAGAGAGAGAGAGAGAGAGGTAGAGAGAGAGAGAGAGGTAGAGAGAGAGAGAGAGAGAGAGAGAGAGAGAGAGAGAGAGAGAGAGAGAGAGAGAGAGAGCGAGAGAGAGAGAGAGCGAAAGAGAGACAATTATATAGAGTGAGCGAGAGAGAGAGGTAGAGAGGGAGAGAGCGAGAGAAAGAGAGAGAGCGAGAGAGAGCGAGAGAGAGAAAGAGAGAGAGAGAGAGAGAGACAATTATATATAGTGAGCGAGAGAGAGGAAGAGAGAGAGAGAGAGAGAGAGAGAGAGAGAGAGAGAGAGCGAGAGAGAGAGAAAGAAAGAGAGACAATTATATAGAGTGAGCGAGAGAGAGAGGAAGATAGAGAGCGAGAGAAAGAGAGAGAGCGAGAGAGAGAGAGAGCGAAAGAGAGAGAGAGCGAGAGAGAGAGACAGAGAGAGAGAGAGAATCTCCCAAGGCACAGATTACATGGAGGCTCTCTGCATGTTTGCCAGTTCAGGGTGCTGACACAGTGAAGCGCCCCACAGCCAGTCTTCACTTTCATCTCCCCCTCAGGCCTCCTCTCCACTCTCTCCACCCCGAGACACCCACTCTAGAGTACCCAGCCCAGCCAGGGGCTGCCTTATCAGGTGCAGGTGAGGGGAGAGGGAGGGTAAGAACCAAAGGCTCCATTGTTTGGCCTACGGGCCAAGAGAAGAGGGGAAGATAGGGGAGGAATGCTCAGTGGAGAGGCTGATCAAAGATCAAAGACTTATGGGGATTGGGGGAAGAAGGGAGGGATAGAGGGAATGGGGGAAGGAAAACCATCATCGTTGGTATTGTGTTCATACAATAACTCTTGTATGAGAGAACAGAGCGAGGAACGAGGTGACGGTAATTGACCGTATCATAACAATCCCCACCACATATTCTTAGTGGGCGGCCACTGTCCTAATCCTTCCTCTTTCGTTCCTCGATTCTCAAAATCTTTCTGCCTGAGACAATCAACTTCCCGAAGAAAAGGATGCTAGGTAAATGAGTAATTGAGTCTTCGGGGCTGTTTTAGAGGTCCGTGATGAATGCACCTGAAATGGCACATATTCCCTCATTTAAAAGTCGTCCAGTAAAGGAATAAGCATCTTATATGGTTGTTTATGTAATTCCATGCTGCCAACTGACATTTCGGGTGCAGACCACCACGTCTGATTTGCGGTCTCGGCATCTGCAAAAACCTCCTCCGAGCATGTTGGTCTATTGCATTCTTCCTCCCTCCCTTTCAGGAGGGAGACAACTAGGTAGGCTACAGGAAGCCTGGAGGTATTTACACCGAAGAGCAGGAGATAGACAGGAACTACAGGAAGCCTGGATGCATTTACACTGAGGAACAGGAGATAGACAACAACTACAGGAAGCCTGGAGGTATTTACACTGAGGAAGAGGAGACAGACATGGACTACATGAAGCCTGGATGTATTTACACTGAGTAGCAGGAGACAGACAGGGACTACAGGGACCCTGGAGGTATTTACACTGAGTAGCAGGAGACAGACAGGAACTACAGGAAGGCTGGAGGTATTTACACTGAAGAGCAGGAGACAGACAGGAACTACAGGAAGGCTGGAGGTATTTACGCTGAGTAGCAGGAGACAGACAGGAACTATAGGAAGGCTGGAGGTATTTACACTGAGTAGCAGGAGACAGACAGGAACTACAGGAAGGCTGGAGGTATTTACACTGAAGAGCAGGAGACAGACAGGAACTACAGGAAGGCTGGAGGTATTTACACTGAGTAGCAGGAGACAGACAGGAACTACAGGAAGGCTGCAGGTATTTACACTGAAGAGCAGGAGACATACAGGAACTACAGGAAGGCTGGAGGTATTTACACTGAAGGGCAGGAGATAGGTAGGAACTACAGGAAGGCTGGAGGTATTTACACTGAAGAGCAGGAGACAGACAGGAACTACAGGAAGGCTGGAGGTATTTACACTGAGGAACAGGAGACAGACAGGGACTACAGGAAGGCTGGATGTATTTACACTGAGGAACAGGAGACAGACAGGGACTACAGGGACCCTGGAGGTATTTACACTGAAGGGCAGGAGATAGGCAGGAACTACAGGAAGCCTGGATGTATTTACACTGAAGAGCAGGAGTCAGACAGGAACTACAGGAATCCTGGAGGTATTTACACCGAGGAACAGCAGGAGACTGACAGGAACTACAGGAATCCTGGAGGTATTTACACAGAGGAGCAGGAGACAGGGATGATAAAGAGTGGATTTGGAGCAGCTATCCCAGGAATCAATACATTAAGTCCCTGTGTCTACTTACAGACTCAGGTCAATGTAACATATTGCCTAAAGTGGGGATATGGAACCATATCATCACTCCCAAATAAACCCATGTCAAATTACACAGCGCCCATCTGTTTTCTATAGCATACTGTAGGCTATTCATCCTAAAAACCTGTTTTCTATAGCATACTGTAGGCTATTCATCCTAAACACCTGTTGTCTATAGCATACTGTAGGCTATTCATCCTAAACGTTTGGTTACATAATTTCTAGGGCTCAGAAGCGTGCAGTTCGGAGCATCCCTGGGGCGGCAGGTAGTCTAGTGGTTAGAGTGTTGGAATAGTAACCGAAAGGTTGCAAGATTGAATCCCTGAGCTGACAAGGAAAACATTGTTGTTCTGCCCATGAACAGGCAGTTAACCCACTGTTCCTAGGCCGTCATTGAAAATAAGGATTTGTTATTAACTGACTTGCCTCGTTAAATAAAGGTAAAATTAAAAAATCCCTCTGGTTGTCGGAGGGAATGCTTCTGTTTCCGTGGTGACGGTAAAATTAACTATGAATGGCCCAATCTTTCATGTTGTCACCCCCAAAGCACTAACACACTGTGAGTGTGATGTCACATGGTTCCAAGAGATATTATATAAATGGGGCTTTGATGTGACAATGAACACTGGTCTCTGTGCGCCAGTAAAATCCCTCCCCTCTGCAACTCATGATACCCATGTCCAGGGTTCCATCACATAACCCCAGTGGTGGGGGGGGGGGGGGGGGGTGTTGTTATGTAACACAGCTTCAGGAAGTGGAACTGATTTTAACAGAGCCCCAAAATGTCAAAAACAGACTTTAAAGTGGCTTTATAGTTAGTTACTGTAGTCCTTAAGCTACTACATGTGATTCTGAGCAGAAGGTCATTGTGAAAAGTTGCGTAATTGAAAAGAGAGCACACACACACTCCTCTCCCATCTCTCCTCCCTCCTTCCCCTCTCCCTGGTATTGTTTTCTGGTGCACAGAAGACTTGGGGGGGGGGATTTAATGAACGCAGCGCCCCTGCTGCTTCTTTGACAGTGCCTCTATCCAGTCCGGCTGTTTCCTGGTGACACTGTGTAATACCGGCAGACGACAAGGAGACTGGAGACTGGTCAGAGCCAGAGTGGCTCTCAACCCCCTGAGAGGATTTTGTCTAGAAGGGATACATTTTTTGTCAAAATAAACTTTTTGTAGCAGGTTTAAGGAGAATTAACAAAGCAGGTTAGAAGAATTAGTGCAGCAGTTAAGGAGAATGAGGCTAAGGTTATGAAAGGGGTTAGGGTTAGGGTTAGGGTTAGGGTTAGGGTTAGCTAAAAATGACCCAAAAAATGTGAGTCAATTTGACAAAAGCTGTATCAGCTCAAATTGAACTCAAATCAAAAGAATGGCACTCACATCTCATATAGCGCTAGTGAATGAGCAGACCTGGTTTAAAAACAACAAATAACGCATCATGTCATAGCACAACACTACTCCCCCATGTGACACACTTGTTGTGTGTATGTACTGACATGTATGTGTAATTGACAGATGGACACACACACACACACACACACACACACACACACACACACACACACACACACACACACACACACACACACACACACACACACACACACACACACACACAGTAATGTATTTTTCGTGTCGGACGCCAGTAAGACTAGCTGTCGTCATTGGAGTCGGCTAACGGAGATCCACATGCTTCGTAAACAGGTGTAAACTAACAGGGATGTGTTTACTGACGGGTCCTTATTTTTGATAGCCAGCCAAGTTGTTGCTAATGGCTAACTAACTGAACTAAAGGAAAATACCCGAGCCACAATGTCTACATGTTGTCCCTCCAGGTCTGGACGCAGGATTTACAACAGGAAATGCCATTGCTGGGGGGTGGGAGGTATGTGTCTGTGTGTACGCATGCATGTGTGAGTGTGTGTGTGTGTGTCTGTGTGTATGCATGCATGTGTGTGTGTGTCTGTGTATGTGTGTGAGTGTAGGGGGTTGGAGTGAGGTCTGGGGAGGTTTGGGGATCTATCTGACAAGCCGGAGAGTCTGGTTTCTATCTTCATCCTCCCGGTGATGGGTTGGGGTTAGGGTGATGGGTTGGGGTCAGGGTGATGGGTTGGGGTCAGGGTGATGGGTTGGGGTCAGGGAGATGGGCTGGGGTTAGGGTGATGGGCTTGGGTTAGGGTGATGGGTTGGGGTTAGGGTGATGCATTGATGTTAGGGGGATGGTTTGGGGTTAGGGTCATGGGTTTGGGTGATGGGTTGGGGTTAGGGTGATGGGTTGGGGTCAGGGTGATGGGTTGGGGTTAGGGTGATGGGTTTGGGTTAGGGTGATGGTTTGGGGTAAGGTAAATTGGTTTGGGGTTAGGGTGATGAGTTGGGGTTAGGGTGATGGGTTGGGGTTAGGGTGATGAGTTGGGTTTAGGGTGATGAGTTGGATTTACTGTAATGAGTTGGGGTTAGGGTGATGGTTTGGGGTTAGGGTGATGGTTTGGCGTTAGGGTGATGGTTTGGGGTTAGGGTGATGGTTTGGGGTTAGGGTGATGAGTTGGGGTTAGGGTGATGGGTTGGGGTTAGGGTGATGGTTTGGGGTTAGGGTGATGGTTTGGGGTTAGGGTGATGGGTTGGGGTTAGGGTGATATTTGGGGTTAGGGTGATGGTTTGGGGTTAGGGTGATGGGTTGGGGTTAGGTTGATGGTTTGGGGTTAGGGTGATGGTTTGGGGTTAGGGTGATGGGTTGGGGTCAGGGTGATGGGTTGGGGTTAGGGTGATGGTTTGGGGTTAGGGTGATGGGTTGAGGTTAGGGTGATGGTTTGGGGTTAGGGTGATGGTGATGGTTTGGGGTTAGGGTGATGGGTTGGGGTTAGGGTGATGGGTTGGCCAACATATGGGTCTGATAAATGTTATCTGAATCCACATCATGTGTCTCTCTTTGACACCCTGGGATATGCCAGAGCCTCCCCCTCCACTCCTGCTGTCTCTCCTTCTATCTCTACTGCCCTGCGCCTTCCTCCCTCCCCTAGCTCTGAGCTGAACCCAGGAGAAAGATATTAGATGAATAAATGTCATCCTCTGACATTGTGCATGGCTCCCAGACCCCATGCATCATTGCCTGTCTGGTCTCATTGGCGGACGCACACGCACACGCGCACACACACACACACACACACACACACACACACACACACACACACACACACACACACACACACACACACACACACACACACACACACACACACACAAGAATTTCAGTTCCACAAGTGTCAGACAGGGCTACCTCATCACGAGAGTGTGACACAAAATCAGCTCCGCTACACACACACACACACACACACACACACACACACACACACACACACACACACACACACACACACACACACACACACACACACACACACACACACACACACCTTCTCTCACCATCAACAGCCAGTCCACAGGAAATCAAAGGAGAAAGCAGGAAACCAACATTATATGAGAAAACTGAAAAGCATGATGACTCACCGCTTCTTTGGGTTGTCTTGGGCATGGCAGACAGGCTCTGTAGAAGAGACCAACACAGAGGAGGAGTCAGGATTGGTTTTAAGACTGCAACATTGTTACTGAAACATTGGTAACACTTTACATACAGGTGTGGGATCTTAATTTGATCACCATATTGCAGGACAACCTTCCTTTTCTGAAGTTTGTAATTTCCCCTTTGAAAATTCTAACTTTAATTTCCCTTCCGAAAAATGTAATCAACCCTCTGTAAAAATGTTCATTAATTATAATCCATATAGTAATTCACATTTCCTGTTGCTACAGGATTGTTTTCCTGCTGTAGCAAACTGGCTCAAATTAAGATCCTGGATCTGTACTGGTTACATTTGTTAGAAGCATCTATGGACCTACTGCCATACCATACGGCTTTACTAGATCTGCAAAATGTCCTGCTTATTTACTCCTGATTCCTGGGAATTATCCACACTGGATTTCTAGAAACGTGGTCAATAGACCTGATTCCTACTGCAGGTATGTCAAGTAGGACACATGAGGCCAACAGGCCTGATTCCTACTGCAGGTATGTCAAGTAGGACACATGAGGCCAACAGGCCTGATTCCTACTGCAGGTATGTCAAGTAGGACACATGAGGCCAACAGGCCTGATTCCTACTGCAGGTATGTCAAGTAGGACACATGAGGCAAACAGGCCTGATTCCTACTGCAGGTATGTCAAGTAGGACACATGAGGCCAACAGGCCTGATTCCTACTGCAGGTATGTCAAGTAGAACACATGAGGCCAACAGGCCTGATTCCTACTGCAGGTATGTCAAGTAGGACACATGAGGCCAACAGGCCTGATTCCTACTGCAGGTATGTCAAGTAGGACACATGAGGCCAACAGGCCTGATTCCTACTGCAGGTATGTCAAGTAGGACACATGAGGCCTACAGGCCTGATTCCTACTGCAGGTATGTCAAGTAGGACACATGAGGCCTACAGGCCTCATTCCTACTGCAGGTATGTCAAGTAGGACACATGAGGCCTACAGGCCTGATTCCTACTGCAGGTATGTCAAGTAGGAAACATGAGGCCAACAGGTCTGATTCCTACTGCAGGTAAATCCCCCTTCCATAAAGGGTGTAAATCTCTGACACTTTAAGTGCTCTCTCATAGGAATGGAATTTAATTCAAGCAAATTCTCAAATATGTTTTACCATGTTTTACAGCTGTCTAATATGATTCAGTACCACCGTTCATTCTTCAGTGTGTGTATCTCTGTGTGTGTGGGTGTGTGTGTGTGTGTGTGTGTGTGTGTGTGTGTGTGCTTGCCTGTTCCAGAGTGCAGCTGGCTACAGAATGTGATTCAAACAAATGATCAGCCATTCCGTTGAAAACATACATCAGAAATACAACATACATAACTTTACTTTTCACTTTTAAGTCTGACCTTTGATCCAGTAAATGTGTGTTCTTCTAGGCCTACACAGAGTTACTGTACGCCATGCGGAAGGCACGGGGCAAACATGTCGTTTTCAGATGTGCAAACGCCTCAATCCAAGGCCACAGCAACAGATAAAGAATTTTCGGGCTATGTTTTCCTTAGAGAAGGGGAGAGCGAGAGAGGATTGTGTGTGTGTGTGTGTGTGTGTGTGTGTGTGTGTGTGTGTGTGTGTGTGTGTGTGTGTGTGTGTGTGTGTGTGTGTGTGTGTGTGTGTGTGTGTGTGTGTGTGTGTGTGTGTGGAATGCAGGGGTCTCCCTTGTTCTCTGACATCTGACCTCAGGTCCCGACTGACCTTTGATCTCTGAGCCTGTTTTAATCCAAGACGGGTCCCTGGAATAGATCTGGGGCCAAAGCTTCACACTATGCATATGTTTGTGTAAGAGTGTGTATGTGTGTTCTTAGGTGAACATTTAACTCATTTAGCAGTGGTGTAGCAGTGATGTAATCAAGTAACTAAACTTGATTCCAAGTTGAGTCCTAAGTCCCTAGTATTTGAGTCAGAGTCGTTTATACACAGAAATGGTCCACCCACACAGACAGCGTGATGAAGAAGGCGCATCAGCGCCTCTTCAACCTCAAGAGTTTGGCTTATCAAATTTGGCTTATCATCTAAAACACTCACAAACTTTTACAGGTGCACAATCGAGAGCGTTCTTTCAGGCTGTATCACCACCTGGTACGGCAATTGCACCGCCCTCAACCGCAAGGCTCTCTAGAGGGTAGTGTGGTCTGCACAACGCATCAGAGGGGGTAAACTACCTGCCCTCCAGGACAACTACAGCACCTGATGTCACAGGAAGGCCAAGGACATCAACCACATCATCAAGGACATCAACCACCCGAGCCACTGACTGTTCACCCTGCAATCATCCAGAAGGCGAGGTCAGTACAGGTGCATCAAAGCTGGGAACGAGAGACTGAAAAACAGATTCTATCTCAAGGCCATCAGACTGTTAAACAGCCATCACTAACATAGAGAGGCTGCTGCCAACATACTGACTCAAATCTCTGGCCACTTAAATAAATTGACTTAATAAAGGTACCGCTAGTCACTTTAAATAATACCACTTTAATAATGTTTACATATCCTACATTACTCATCTCATATGTATATACTGTATTCTATACCATCTACTGCATCTTGCCTATGCCCCACGCCATCTCTCATCCATGTATTTATATGTACATATTCTATTCCTCTCTTTACATTTCTGTGTATTTGTGTGTATAAGGTAGTTGTTGTGAATTTGTCAGATTACTGTTAGATATTACTGCATAGTCGGATCTAGAAGCACAAGCATTTCGCATTAACATCTGTTAACCATGTGCATGTGACCAATAACATTTGATTTGATTACACTCGAATCATGAGTCAAGTCCCTAGTGTTTGAGTCTGAGTCGTTACACTCGAGTCACGAGTCAAGTCCTAAGTCCCGATTGTTTGAGTCCGAGTCGTTTGTACTCGAGTCAAGTCACAAGTCCTTCGGTAGTGCTAAAAGCTGCAGTCCAACCGTTTTTGAAGCTGAATTTGATGACATTGTTGCATATTTAACTAGATAATACAGCTTTCTAACATTTGCTGTTTTAATGACTGGTATGTTGAATTATGCAAAAGTCACTACTGGTGGAACCCGAGTCTTCGACTACAGCACTGCTTTATAGTCATGTTCTAGTGTGTCAGTAAGGCCATATTCATTCATGTATTTATTATTGTCACATACACCAGATAGGTGCAGTGAAATGTGTTGTTTTACACCATCATCCATGGTAGTACGGCACACCTGCAGCAATTAGGGTTAAGTGCCTTGCTCAATGGCACATCGGCAGATTTTTCACCTTGTTGGCTCTGGTATTCAAATCAGCCACCTTTCGGTTACTGGCCCAACGCTCTAACCGCTAGGCTACCTGCCTCCTCTACACTCTAACCGCTAGGCTATCTGCCACCTCTACACTCTAACCGCTAGGCTACCTGCCACCTCTACACTCTAACCGCTAGGCTACCTGCCACCTCTACACTCTAACCGCTATGCTACCTGCCACCTCTACACTCTAACCGCTAGGCTACCTGCCACCTCTACACTCTAACCGCTAGGCTACCTGCCACCTCTACACTCTAACCGCTAGGCTACCTGCTACCTCTACACACTAACCGCTAGGCTACCTGCCTCCCTGTTTATAAAGCAGGATTACAACTCCTGAACAACATTATCCAGTTGGTCAGGTCACAGTGAAAACTCCAGTATCTACACATCAAATACTGTGGGAGACGGCTTAGTCCAAAATAGGATTTGCTTCCCTATATAGTGCACTCCTATGGGCCCTGGTCAGAAGTAGTGCCCCAGATAGGATGCCATTTCAGACACAGCCATGGATGTATAGCCAACACAAAGCCTCGTCTCATCCTCTGTTTGTCGGTGTTGATCAGCTGGGTTGATGGCTGGATAAAACTGTTGTCTTGGTCCCAATCTGTCTGTCTCTGGGTTGTGTCCCAAATGGCACCCTACCCTCTATATAGTGCACTAGATTTGAGTAGTTTTACCAGAGTTGGGCCCTGGTCAAAAGTAGAGCAGTAGAGCCATTTGGGACTCAAGCCTCAGTCTCTTCCACAACCCAGTGTCTGAGACCCAGCCATGCATACCTCTTCTTAAGTCTTATCTAAATCCCACACAACCTCAATCACATTCACCGCTGGCTGGGCTGGCTGGGCTGGCTGGGCTGGATGGGCTGGATGGGCTGGCTGGGCTGGGTGGGCTGGATGGGCTGGCTGGGGTGGCTGGCTGGGCTGGCTGGGCTGGCTGGGCCACAGTGTGTGTGTCTGTGCACGTGTGTGCAAGTGTGTGTGTGTGTGTGTGTGTGTATATATGTGTGTGTGTGGCCAGTGGGGATTCAGAGAAAACAACAGAGGGCTTTATCACACACGCAGGTCACATTTCACATGTGGAAATAGAGAGGAATTCCCTCAACAATTTAGTGCCCTTTAATTAACCTTCCAACAACACTGGGGAGATACCATTACTGCTGTCCCCCTTTAGGGAGAAGTAGGATCCCCTTTAGGGAGAAGTAGGATCCCCTTTAGGGAGAAGTAGGAACTCCTTTAGGGAGAAGTAGGATCCCCTTTAGGGAGAAGTAGGATCCCCTTTAGGGAGAAGTAGGATCCCCTTTAGGGAGAACCTACAGCCCTGTGCTTCCCTCATCGGCAGTTCAATCATTAAATCATCACCACAAACACAACAACCAGCCAGGACCTTGGCTTGGTATCAGAGGTACATTCATATGTCTACTTCAGCTGCTCAGCTCAGAGGAGTTGAACTTCTTCTCCCCCTGTCACAACAATCTGTTCATCGCATTCCTCTGTGTGTAGGAGTGTGTGTGTAATCTGTGTGTGTATGTAATCTGTGTGTGTAATCTGTGTGTGTGTAATCTATGTGTGTGTGTAATGTGTGTGTGTGTGCATAATGTGTGTGTGTAATGTGTGTGTGTAATCTCTGTGTGTGTGTGTGTGTAGCCTGCCAGATAACTCCTGTGAACCTCGTCATGGCCACTTTAACAATTGGCTTCATTATTGTTTATTTTTATCTACTCACATTTGTCTACTTCCTGGTGTGTGCACAGTTTAGGTTAATCTCATTGTTATGCCATCGGGACAATGGTAGAATCTCTTCTTGTGTGGTGTGTTTTAAAACACAGGCCTCCACTGCCTCATTTACTACAGCTAATTTACAGGTGGAGGGAGGGAGGGAGGGATGGAGTGAGAGAGGCAGGCAGGCAGGCAGGCAGGCAGGCAGGCAGGCAGGCAGGCAGGCAGGCAGCAGGCAGGCAGGCAGGCAGGCAGGCAGGCAGGCAGGCAGGCAGGCAGGCAGGGAGAGAGAGAGAGAGAGAGAGAGAGAGAGAGAGAGAGAGGGAGAGAGAGAGAGGAGAGAGAGAGAGAGAGAGAGAGAGAGAGAGAGAGGGAGGGAGGGAGGGAGGGAGGGAGGGAGGGAGGGAGGGAGGGAGGAGAGAGAGACAAAGAAAGAAAGAAAGAAAGAAAGGGGGGAAGGAGAGAGAGGGAGAGCGAGAGAGAGAGGTGTGTGGATGTGAGAGTATGAGAGTGTGTGTATTTGTGTCTGTGCATGTCTACATGTGCACGTGTGTGTACGTTCTGCAGGGTGTGTATGACACAGGGGCCAAACAACACTATACAATGCAGCGCTTTGGCATGTGGCTCTAGTCTTGCATGATGTAAATCGAGTCCGCCATGCCAGACCACCAGACCACCACCCCTACCACCACCCTCCCCTCCCCCAAAAAACTATCTCCAGCTGCGGACTGGGCCCAATGACTCTGACCACCCATAGTCTCAGCAGACCCAGGGATTAGACAGGCTCAAGCCAAGCAGATCCATTCTCTCTCACCTCACCAGATGGTTTAATTGGTGCCAGTGGCATGGCTATGCTTTGGTCAGGTAAACTGGACGGAGAGGGATGGAGGGAGGAGGACACTGTGTGTGAGAAGGAGAAGAGGAGAGGGAGAGAGGGGTGGGAAGGAGGGAAAGAGAGAGGAAGAGTGAGTCACGCAGAGTGTTTCTGTGTGCGTGTGTTTGTATGTGTGTGTTTGTATGCGTGTGCGTATACAGAGGGCCTTGGTTTTATCTGTTCTCTGGTCTGTGACTGCAGTGTGAGTGTGACAGACCTATCAGCCCTGCACTTATAATGGAATTCATTCTCCACACTCTAAGCCCTGCGCGCACATGCCCTTAAAAACGTTCTCTCTCTTTTCACTGCACCCCACTTCTCAGAGACAAGCCCCCCGTCCCCTGCCTCCCTCGCCCTTACACCTTCTCCCCTCTCCCTGTACCCCATTCCACCTTTTAACAATTTCCAGATGTGTCACATTACATTTGAAGTGTGTCAACAGGACGTGATGTCATCTTTCCTGGTAAGTGAGGGACTACTTCCTGGTAAAGAAATGAGGCCTATACCTGGAAAAGGCTGTACGGACACTCCTGACCTGCTTTGGTTTGTAACAGGTCAGCAGTGTCCGTTTAGCCTCTCCCTCTACACCTGTCACGTGTTTCAGATTACGTTTGGACGTTTTTGAAATGATATTTAACCACACAGGTCAGTTTTGCGCAAGTTGAACACAAAACACAGGTGGTATTGTAGAATGCGTTATAACATTAGATTCAAGACTTCATATTCAAATTCCTATTCTTATTCTGTACACATCAATGCACCAATGCCTGAAGTACATCACATCTTCATAATGTGATATATACAGATGGGTACTAGGAAGTGTTTAACACTAATCTACGTTGGGAAATGGGCACGGTTTACTGAGTGGCTTAAGGAAGCAGACAGCTTCAGCAGCTGCTAGCTGATCATTCCCACACAGGCTGCCAGCCGAGTTGCCCTCTTGTTCAACCTGCTGGACATGAGATAAGGTCTGTACAGGAGTGATGTTGATGGAAAAAGGGAGAGGAGAGAAAGAGAGAGTGACACAGACGCGCACCCCCCTCCCCCACCCCCCCCACCCCTCACGCACGCACACACTCACACACAGACCCACCCCGCACACACACACCCACCCCCCACACATGGACCCACACCCCACACACAGACCCACCCCCCACACACAGACCCACCCCCGCACACACAGACCCACCCCCCACACACGGAACCACACCCCACACACAGACCCACCCCCCACACACAGACCCACCCCCCATACACGGACCCACCCACCACACACAGTGTGTTTGTTTAGAGCACCAAGCCAAAGCAGCAGGCTTCTGGTTTCATCCAGTGTCTGCTGGGATTTAGTGTTAGGCCCTCTGAGTGTAAACGGCTGGCAGGCCAGTGGAATCCATCAACAGATGAGAGATAAACCAACTCCTACCTTCCCCTTCTCCTCCCAACTCCTACCTCCTCCTCCTCCTCCCACTACCACAGACTGGCCTTGTCTGGTCTGGTCCTCCTATCACACTGAGTTCATTGCTGTCCTCCTCCTGACTAACACCTCTTCTTTTTTGCCTCGTTGTTGATGACATGGCATTCGTCTCTTGGCTCTGTGTCTTACCAAGCAGAGAAAATGGGGATCAGTCTCATGAGCTCCTGGATTAGCGTGAGCCTGACTCCAGTAACAATGCTAGCTCCTGGATTAGCCAACGGTGCTTTTGGGGGACAACAACAGAGTGGGCTGAGTCCCACAGCAGGGTTGAATTGTCTCATATGGAGGACAGAGGCCATGGTAGACCTCCTGTTTAATGACCTACCTACTCTCTCTCTCTCGCTTTCTCCCCCTCTGTCTCTCTCTCTCTCTCACTGTCTCCCCCACTGCTTTCTCTCACTCTCACTCTCTCTCTCTCTCTCTCTCTCTCTCTCTCTCTCTCTCTCTCTCTAACTCTCTCTCTCTCTCTCTCTCTCTCTCTCTCTCTCTCTCTCTCTCTCTCTCCCTCTCTCTCTCCCTCTCTCTCTCTCTCTCTCTCTCTCTCTCTCTCTCTCTCTCTCTCTCTCTCACTATCACTCTTTCTCTCTCTCTCTCACTCTCTCTTCTTCCTCACACAGACTCAAATACGCATGGACAAGGGCATGCACATGTGTGGGCAAACACAGATACGCATAAACACACATGCACAGACACGTGCTTGTGGGCACACACACACGCAGCTGCGCCTCCAGATTTCACACACAATGCCACCAGATACCCAACACCATCAGACATTTAATTTAACACAGCCTATCTTCTAATGCCAGACAAGAGCCCTAACCAAACACAAACACCTTCATCATGACGTCTGTTAATAAGGCCCACATTCTAAGTCAAGACTCACGGTTTGACCGTTGTGCCTAAGTAGTGTTGAGTTGTGGTTGAGATGATGTCATTCACACACACACACACACACACACACACACACACACACACACACACACACACACACACACACACACACACACACACACACCGCAGGCCTGCTGTAAGTGCCGCAGGCTGCATCACACCTGGTTTTACGTTGCGTGCCTGTTGTGTGTCGGTGCTCTGCTCCGCTTCAAGTGTGTTTGTTTGTTACATGATTTACAGACGTTCATTCGGACTGGAGGGGGTTTCTAGATGCCTCAGTTTACCTGTCATATAGAAGATTTACCATCTATAACATCATCACACAACTATGTGTGTGTGTGTGTGTGTGTGTGTGTGTGTGTGTGTGTGTGTGTGTGTGTGTGTGCATCCTTTTGATGTAGTAACCAACAATAATAATAATAACAGTAGTAAAAATAACAACATTAATAACAGTAATATTAACAATAATAAAAATAATAACAATAATAATTATAATAATACTAATAACACACGCATACACACACACACACACACACACACACACACACACACACACACACACACACACTAGCACTTATACACTATACATCTCTCTCTCAGCAACTAATATGTGTAATGCGCTGCGTGCTGGTGTTGGTAAAAACAGAGCTGTTAAATAAACATTCAAAAAACCTCCGAAAACCAGAGTATACAAAAATAACATAATAGGGTGTAAAACTCATCGCACACCAGAACAAAATAACACACCTACATACAGCAAACCATCTCTGAAAAGGACATGAGGGGAAACAGAGGGTTAAATACACAACATGTAATGAATGGGATTGGAACCAGGTGTGTAGGAAGACAAGACAAAACCAATGGAAAATGAAAAATGGATCATATCCAGTCATAACACTACATATCCAGTCATAACACTACAGATCCAGTCATAACACTATAAGACCAGTCATGACACTACAGGACCAGTCATAACACCACAGATCCATTCATAACACTACAGATCCAGTCATAACACTACATATCCAGTCATAACACTACAGATCCAGTCATAACACTACAGATCCAGTCATAACACTACAGGACCAGTCATAACACTATAAGACCAGTCATAACACTACAGATCCAGTCATAACACTACAGGACCAGTCATAACACTACAGGACCAGTCATAACACTACAGATCCAGTCATAACACTACAGATCCAGTCATAACACTACAGATTCAGTCATAACACTACAGATCCAGTCATAACACTACAGGACCAGTCATAACACTACAGATCCAGTCATAACACTACAGATCCAGTCATAACACTACAGATCCAGTCATAACACTACAGATCCAGTCATAACACTACAGGACCAGTGGTGTGGTGGATGGTGAATGCACGTAAATGCCCATTACTCGCCTTTTTAATTTTCTGTAAGAGTTTACCCACCAGTATATGGAGCGGTATTTTACTCACCACGAATGGCAATTAGCGTTTTCCCACCAATTATGTTTGACCACTACGTCACTGAACAGGGTGGTATTATGGGCCCAGCGGACTGGGGGTCTTCAGTTTGCCATTGTATTTCTGTCTTTCTGGTGGCTCAAAGTTAGAGGATGTAGGGACATGCTATCCAGTAGGTGGACTGAATCATTTCCTTGAAGTTTACGATGAGACAGATCATTCTGCATCAGTTAGGTTTTTCACCACAAAAGTCATGAGTAACGTGGCAACGTTTTACAAAACAATTTCACATTTCAGTATTATTTATTTCTTCTTCTTCCATGTCTTGTTAATTAAAAGGCCTGTCTCCCACCGACTGAGAAAAAAACCCTCTGTGTTCTGCCCAGTTTTTGGAATACCTAATACAATCCATGCAACCTTGAATCGGCAGGAAATAAGAGATTTCCGTACAGAGGTAAAGAAGAAGTTCATTTTTTTCCACATCCTGTTCCAAAAACAATCTTCTTTTTCTCTCCTCTTTACTTTCCCTCTCCTTTTTGACCGTGGCTGAGAGACTGAGAGGCTGAGAGGGGCTGAGAGGCTTGTTGGGCTGAGAGGGGCTGAGGGAATGAGAGGAGCTGAGGGGCTGAGAGGCTGAGGCAGGCCTCTGTTTGTGCTCCTGCAGCTGTGTGTTCAGCGCAGATTGGCCTCAGTCAGGGTCAGGGACAACAACACAGCAGAAAGCCGACTAACTCGGCCATGACCGGACAGTATACCCACAGAGACACCCCCATGTGACATTGAAATAATGCTGCTTTCCCACCATGCTGTTGACAAATTTTGTCTGTAGAGCAACAGAGGAATGTGAAGGTAAGCAATTGTAGGCCTGCATAATAAGTTATAGATATTATTAGCATGTAGAAGAATGGATGTGAGGGACAGGGAGGGAAATAGAGAGAGAGATTGAGGGAGAGAGTAATATTGTCAGAGAGAGAGGGAGAGATAGAGAGAGAGAGAGAGAGAGAGAGAGAGAGAGAGAGAGAGAGAGAGAGATCCAGTTCTATATAGGCCCATTGGAAAGCCAAGGTGTGGTTTCTGGTTATGGATAAAGGATGTTCAGGGACTGTGTGTTGGTGGCCACTTGCCAAACAGGACGAGAGAGAGAGGAAGGACAAGCGACAGCTACAGCCTGTGGCCTTATCACAGACGCCTCAGCACAGCTATTGTCCACATCCACACAAGATAACTAAACACATGCATAACTAACCCAACAGGCGATAAATCAAAAAGTAGTCCCTCGTGTCCATCTACAAGCATCTATATCTATATTCTTGCCTAACCCTTTGGACCTAACAGGTACAAGACAACTTGGACACTTGGAATTCTAACACTTAATTACAGCATTACATCACGCACTGTCAAACAGCGACCGAACAGCGGCGAGATATGACAGATGGTTTGTTTTGAGCGTGGTTGCCAGGGAGATGGAAGACAGAACCAATGCCAAGAGGTTGGATGGTTATGGGATGGTTATGGAATGTTGAGGGGCGATGGAGCTGCCAGAGTTTGTTTAGGTCTGATTCTTTATTTATTTTGATTGAATATTAAAGCATACAATCTACCTGCAGTAAAGCCACTCAACATTTACATTACATTCAGTCCTCTAGCAGACACTCCCATCCAGAGAGACCCACAGGAGCAACCAGGGTCAAGCGCCCCTATCTGCACAAACTCCCAACCGCCAGGCCACCAACCATCCAAGATCCCCCGCACAGTTCCCTAGAGCTGCCCCTCAACCATCCGTGTCGTGTCCACAGTTCCCAAGAGCTGCCCCTCAACCATCCGAGACCACCCCACAGTTCCCAAGAGCTGCCCCTCAACCATCTGAGACCCCCCCACAGTTCCCAAGAGCTGCCCCTCAACCATTCGAGATCCCCTCACAGTTCCCAAGAGCTGCCCCTCAACCACCCCTACAGCCCCTGAAAAAACCTCTCCCCCACTCCCCAACCTCACAGTCCACCATCCCCCAATGTATAGGTCAGAGTTAGTGTAAGTCAGAGTTTGTATAGGTCAGAGTTAGTATAAGTCAGAGTTTGTATAGGTCAGAGTTAGTATAAGTCAGAGTTTGTATAGGTCAGAGTTAGTATAAGTCAGAGTTTGTATAGGTCAGAGTTAGTATAAGTCAGAGTTTGTATAGGTCAGAGTTAGTATAAGTCAGAGTTTGTACAGGTCAGAGTTAGTATAAGTCAGAGTTTGTATAGGTCAGAGTTAGTATAAGTCAGAGTTTGTATAGGTCAGAGTTAGTATAAGTCAGAGTTTGTACAGGTCAGAGTTAGTATAAGTCAGAGTTTGTATAGGTCAGAGTTAGTATAAGTCAGAGTTTGTATAGGTCAGAGTTAGTATAAGTCAGAGTTTGTATAGGTCAGAGTTAGTATAAGTCAGAGTTTGTATAGGTCAGAGTTTGTATAGGTCAGAGTTAGTATAAGTCAGAGTTTGTATAGGTCAGAGTTAGTATAAGTCAGAGTTTGTATAGGTCAGAGTTAGTATAAGTCAGAGTTTGTATAGGTCAGAGTTAGTATAGGTCAGAGTTTGTATAGGTCAGAGTTAGTATAAGTCAGAGTTTGTATAGGTCAGAGTTAGTATAAGTCAGAGTTTGTATAGGTTAGAGTTAGTATAAGTCAGAGTTTGTATAGGTCAGAGTTAGTATAAGTCAGAGTTTGTATAGGTCAGAGTTTGTATAGGTCAGAGTTAGTATAAGTCAGAGTTTGTATAGGTCAGAGTTAGTATAAGTCAGAGTTTGTATAGGTCAGAGTTTGTATAGGTCAGAGTTAGTATAAGTCAGAGTTTGTATAGGTCAGAGTTAGTATAAGTCAGAGTTTGTATAGGTCAGAGTTAGTATAAGTCAGAGTTTGTATAGGTCAGAGTTAGTATAAGTCAGAGTTTGTACAGGTCAGAGTTAGTATAAGTCAGAGTTTGTATAGGTCAGAGTTAGTATAAGTCAGAGTTTGTATAGGTCAGAGTTAGTATAAGTCAGAGTTTGTACAGGTCAGAGTTAGTATAAGTCAGAGTTTGTATAGGTCAGAGTTAGTATAAGTCAGAGTTTGTATAGGTCAGAGTTAGTATAAGTCAGAGTTTGTATAGGTCAGAGTTAGTATAAGTCAGAGTTTGTATAGGTTAGAGTTAGTATAAGTCAGAGTTTGTATAGGTCAGAGTTAGTATAAGTCAGAGTTTGTATAGGTCAGAGTTTGTATAGGTCAGAGTTAGTATAAGTCAGAGTTTGTATAGGTCAGAGTTAGTATAAGTCAGAGTTTGTATAGGTCAGAGTTAGTATAAGTCAGAGTTTGTATAGGTTAGAGTTGGTATACATAACAAGTACATCTATGTTAGAATCTGGGGTGCTACATTTAACAGACGGTTGAGGGATGTCTATGCGTGCTGCACCATAGGGCTCTGGTCAAAAGTAGTGCACTATATACAGTAGGACAAAGGGAGCCATTTGGGACATAACCTCTCTGTTGGTTAACAGAAGGTTTGTTTTTTGGCGGCCCTGTGCTGTTGGGGAACTCTTCTCCCAGAGAGTGATTGATATGTTGTTTCCGACTGTACCATTTAAGGGGCCTCTGTCCTGACATGTGACATCCTCTACTGCTGCCACCAACCCCCTAAGAATAGCACCATGTTAAAACGCACCACACAACAAAAGACTGGGAAGCCACTATGACACACCTCATCAGTCATATTTTATATCAAATCATATTATGATCCTAGAAAATTGACAATTTCATGTTACATGACCAAAAGATAAGACAATTAAACAAATAAGATATAAGGCAAATCACCACAGATCCCTCCACATACCTCATCATGACAAACAATCACATCCCAATTTAACTTAATTTACCTTAATCCTAGCCGCTATAACTTAACACCTCCGTTAAAATAGCTCTCGCTACAACGCAAAGACAGCAACCTGCCACGGCAACCACGAGCATGAGGCCAAACAATAACAAACTTTACTGCCGAGAGAAAGACACCTGCTATGGTGCACCATCCACCACCACAACTACAGCCCCACAACAACACACAAGAATGAAAACCACCTGCTAGGTCAGCACACACCGCACACAGAACCCCAACGACAGTACAGCGTAGCCAAGAATAGCCACTCGCTATGGCACTGTCATGTAATTCATAAATTGTGACACATACCTTAGTCAGTGTCCATTCAAAACAACATGCCAAAGCCACATGTCAGGATTCTAGGACTTTGTCACTGTTACATAAACACCAGTTGTCGTGAGAGAACAAAATGGTGGCATGCTTGATGTGTGTGTGTGTGTGTGTATGTGTGTGTGTGTGTTCGTGTGTGAGAGAGGGGGCATTTAGCACAATGACCAATCTTCCTTGTATTTACCTGGTAAGACACACACACACACACACACACACACACACACACACACACACACACACACACAGTGCAGACCACTGCCATCAACAAGATAAAGAGGGAGTCCTGCTGTTGTGGACATTTGCGCCATTGTCCAAGAAACAAATGCTGCATCAATGGAATATCTGTCTACATGTTGAAAATACTCACAGTTAACCCAATGCCCCTGCCTGCTCATAAACTGTCCATTATAGACCTCCCCCTCATTCATTTCCTGTCTATAATCCAATCGGATACTCTAATTAAATTAGTGTGAATTGTGGGTTGTGTTCAGTTTGGTACTGAACACTGCAGATATAAAATACAATGAACATACATGCTATAACTTTCTGAAGCAGACATGTTAAATATGTGATACAATGAACAGACATGCTATAACTTTCTGAAGCAGACATGTTAAATATGTGATACAATGAACAGACATGCTATAACTTTCTGAAGCAGACATGTTAAATGTGTGATACAATGAACAAATGTAACAGGGTTGCTTATGTTTCCACTTGCATCTAAAGAAAGGTGTATTTAATGTTCAAGCATTCTTATTGGTTGGTTCAACTCTGATGACAATAAGGCGTGTTGTGATTGGCCCCGATTGCAGATAGGGGAAGATCGCGAACGTCAGGTCTTCCCAGTATGAAATTGTGATGCAAGGGGTAGGTCACGTTCTGAATACTGTTTTCTATTTTCTATTTTACAATGTGTACAAGTTTGCTGTACATTACTGATTTATACATGTGTGGGTATATGGTACCTGTTAGGGATTGGGGGGCTTTCTGGAATGTGCTTGGTATATGATTGCTGTAAATAACTGTGTTAGCTAGCATACAACGATACAATGGTCACATAAGATCACTGCTAACACAGTTGTCTTCATGCTACAGGTTTTACCATCGACAGCCATCAATACCGTTAAGCCCTGCACAACTAACGTGCTGTTTCCCATTTAACAACAGCAACATAAATAAATTATGCTCAACTGGGACCACTGGCTGATGTGATTTATTTGGACAAAACACAACGCAAGGAGAGTACGATTTACATCTGTTACACAGACATGCTATAACTTTTGGAAGTAGACATGTTAGATATGTAATACAATGAATAGACGCTACAACTTTCGGAAGCCTACATGTTAGAGATTAATGTCTGCAGATCATGTCCTAGGCCTACTGAACACGACTGTGTGCAACTCGTGTCCATTGATATCGATGCTTTGGTTAGCAAGACAGCGCGTTAGCATGCTAATACATAGCTGTTTTGTTCAGTTAACTTAGCTGGCATGTGAGCATGCAAATAGATAGATATTTTGATTAGCCAGCTTGAGTCTAAGCATGCTAGCAACGTTGATTAGCTATCCAGTGTGTTAGCATGCTAATAAATACAGTGGGGCAAAAAAGTCTTTAGTCAGCCACCACTTGTGCAAGTTATCCCACTTAAAAAGATGAGAGAGGCCTGTAATTTTCATCATAGGTACACTTGAACTATGACAGACAAAATGAGAAAAACAAATCTGGAAAATCACATTGTAGGATTTTTAATGAATTTATTTGCAAATTATGGTGGAAAATAAGTATTTGGTCACCTACAAACAAGCAAGATTTCTGGCTCTCACAGACCTGTAACTTCTTCTTTAAAAGGCTCCTCTGTCCTCCACTCGTTACCTGTATTAATGGCACCTGTTTGAACTTGTTATCAGTATAAAATAAACTTGTCCACAACCTCAAACAGTCACAAAACTGTGGGAGCAATTATTAGGAAATGGAAGACATACAAGACCACTGATAATCTCCCTTGATCTGGGGCTCCACGCAAGATCTCACCCCGTTGGGGTCAAAATGATCACAAGAATGGTGAGCAAAAATACCAGAACCACACGGGGGGACCTCGTGAATGACCTGCAGAGAGCTGGGACCAAAGTAACAAAGCCTACCATCAGCAAGGGCATTGAAGGTGAAACGTGGCTGGGTCATTCAGCATGACAATGATCCCAAACACACTGCCCGAGCAATGAAGGAGTGGCTTCGTAAGAAGCATTTCAAGGTCCTGGAGTGTCCTAGCCAGTCTCCAGATCTCAACCCCATAGAAAATATTTGGAGGGAGTTGAAAGTCCGTGTTGCCAAGCAACAGCCCCAAAACATCACTGCTCTAGAGGAAATCTGCATGGAGGAATGGGCCAAAAAGGTGTGTGGAAACCTTGTGAAGACTTGACCTCTGTCATTGCCAACAAAGGGTATATAACAAAGTATTGCGATAAACTTTTGTTATTGACCAAATACTTATTTTCCACCATCATTTGCAAATAAATTCATTAAAAATCCTACAATGTGATTTTCTGCATTTTTTCTGGATTGTCTGTCATAGTTGAAGTGTACCTATGATGAAAATTACAGGCCTCTCTCATCTTTTTAAGTAGGAGAACTTGCACAATTGGTGGCTGACTAAATACTTATTTGCCCCACTGTATATGTTTTATTTACTTAGCCACTGTGTTAATATGCTAAAAACTAGGTTTAGCTATCCAGCATGTTAGCAGTCCTAGCTCGCAACCCTCTTCAGTGCAGACGTTAGCCATGTGCTGAGGGCTCACTTGTGAATCCAACACTAGCCTGACCAAGATCAGTAGCAGGATCTCCTCCCCTGCTGTCATTTAATTACATTAGCCAGACCCTTGATCTCTCTTTTCCCTTTCTCTGCACATTCCTCCCTTTCTTCTCGGACATAGATGGTGACCTATTTTCCGTTAGAATTCCTCGGGCCTACACCCCTCGAGTGGCTGACATCTTCCTTATGAGGGGTCGCTCACGTTCCTGCCGTTTGTGTGGATATGACTAGACAGGAATGAGTGATTAGGTCTGCCACATGATAAATGAGTCAGTCTGTCTCTATCACTTTAATGCACCCCCTCTCTATCTCTCTATCGCTCTCCCTCTAAGTGCGTACCAAATGGCACCCTTGGGGTGGCAGGTAGCCTAGTGGTTAGAGCGTTGGGTCAGTAACCGAAAGGTTGCTGGATTTAATCCCTGAGATGACAAGGTAAAAAATGACATACCCTAAAATGAAATACCCAAAAAATGAATGCCTAAAATGACATACCCAAATCTAACAGCCTGTAGCTCAGGACCTAATGCAAGGATATACATATTCTTGATACCATTTGAAAGGAAACACTTTGAAGTTTGTCGAAGTGTCCTATTCCGAAATACCACAAAGAACCCATTACTCCTGCCAACAGTCGACCGATTAGTCTACTCCCTACACTCAGTAAGATATTGGAGGGTATTGTGAGTAGACAAATATGGGAGTACATGGAAAAGATTGATCTGATTACAGCCAATCAGCATGCTTATCGCTAAAACCATTCCACTACCACTGCATTGGTTGACATGACTGACCAGTGGCTCAATGCTATGGATAATGGCATGTTTGTACTATTTTTAGATTTCAGTGCAGCATTTGATTTAGTCGATCATGAAATAATTTTGACAAAATTAATGCATAATGGTTTTAAGGAGGTAGCATTGAATTGGGTACAGTCATATCTAACTGACAGGAAACAATCCACCTATATAAATGGTTAATTTTCTTCCCCTCATGTGTTAAACTGTGGAATACCGCAGGGCAGCTGCCTTGGGACACTTCTTTATTTAATATATACCAACGACCTTCCCCATGCCTTAGCTGAAACTCAAGCTACTATATTTGCAGATGATACTACAATATATGCAGCAAGACAATCGGTTCAACAGGTACAGCAAGCTTTACAAGGAGATTTGGAGAATATCAGGGAGTGAGTTTGCCAAAACAAACTTGTTTTAAACACCAAGAAAACCAAAGTTATGCTGGTCTGTTCCACCAGGAAAAGGCCAAAACAGCATGGGATACAATTAAGTATGGGAGGAGTACATATTGAAGAAGTGGCAGAAACCAAACTATTGGGAGTGCAGCTAGACAACTGCTTATCATTGTCGTCTCAAATAACTAATCTATGTAAAACAATTATTAAAACTGCATGCATAATCAGTAAGATAGCAAAATATTTACCAGGAAAAATTATTCAGCAAAATAACACAAGCATTAATTGAGAGTCAGGTGAACTACTGTTCTGTGGTCTGGGGAAATGCATCATCAAGTGAAGTTAGGAGGCTGCAGAATACACAGAATGAAGCAGCAAGGATTGTTTTAAAGTGGAGATATGGTTCTTCTGTTGCAGTCATGCGCAATGTTCTTGGTTGGTCATCAATCGACAAGATAATTGAAAAAAAGTCAGACATTCCGCAAATACTAGGAATAGATTGTCCACCATCTATGCGTTATCCAGACAGAAGAGAGAAATAGGCAAAATAACATTTCGATTTAGAGCAATAAAGAAATTGAATAAATTAACAGAGAAAACCAGAAACTTTTCAATATATAAATTTAAACATTATTTTAAATGTAATACATAGAAATGTTGTGGGACTATAGTAGATGAAGAATCAATATTTTTTAGATTGAGTATTTATTTATTGGGTCATTATGTTCAAATCAAATCAAATCAAATTTTATTTGTGATATACACATGGTTAGCAGATGTTAATGCGAGTGTAGCGAAATGCTTGTGCTTCTAGTTCCGACAATGCAGTAATAACCAATGAGTAATCTAACCTAACAATTCCACAAAAACGACCTTATACACACAAGTGTAAAGGGATAAAGAATATGTACATAAAGATATATGAATGAGTGGTGGTACAGAACGGCATAGGCAAGATGCAGTAGATGGTATCGAGTACAGTATATACATATGAGATGAGTAATGTAGGGTACGTAAACATAAAAGTGCCATTGTTTAAAGTGGCTAATGATACATGTATTACTTAAAGATGGCAAGATGCAGTAGATGGAATAGATAACAGTATATACACATGAGATGAGTAATGTAGGGTTTGTAAACATTAAATTAAGTGGCATTGTTTAAAGTGGCCAGTGATGAATTTTTTACATCAATTTCCATTATTAAAGTGGCTGGAGTTGAGACAGTATGTTGGCAACAGCCACTCAATATTAGTGGTGGCTGTTTAACAGTCTGATGGCCTTGAGATAGAAGCTGTTTTTCAGTCTCTCGGTCCCTGCTTTGATGCACCTGTACTGACCTCGCCTTCTGGATGTTAACGGAGTGAACAGGCAGTGGCTCGGGTGGTTGTTGTCCTTGATGATCTTTATGGCCTTCGTGTGACATCGGGTGGTGTAGGTGTCCTGGAGGGGAGGTAGTTTGCCCCCGGTTATGCGTTGTGCAGACCTCACTACCCTCTGGAGAGCCTTACGGTATTGGGCGGAACAGTTGCCGTACCAGGCGGTGATACAGCCCGACAGGATGCTCTCGATTGTGCATTTCTGAGCCTCCTGAGGTTGAAGAGGCGCTGCTGCGCCTTCTTCACAACTCTGTTTGTGTGGGTGTACCAATTCAGTTTGTCCATGATGTGTATGCCAAGGAACTTAAAACTTACTACCCTCTCCACTACTGTCCCGTCGATGTGGGTAGGGGGGTGCTCCCTCTGCTGTTTCCTGAAGTCCACGATCATCTCCTTTGTTTTGTTGACGTTGAGTGTGAGGTTATTTTCCTGATACCACACTCCGAGGGCCCTCACCTCCTCTCTGTAGGCCATCTCGTTGTTGGTAATCAAGCCTACCACTGTAGTGTCGTCCGCAAACTTGATGATTGAGTTGGAGGGGTGCATGGCCACGCAGTCGTGGGTGAACAGGGAGTAGAGGAGAGAGCTCAGAACGTACCCTTGGGGGGCCCCAGTGTTGAGGATAAACGGGGAGGAGATGTTGTTACCTACCCTCACCACCTGGGGGCGGCCCGTCAGGAAGTCCAGTACCCAGTTGCACAGGGCGGGGTCGAGACCCAGGGTCTTGAGCTTGATGATGAGTTTGGACGGTACTATGTTGTTAAATGCTGAGCTGTAGTCGATGAACAGCATTCTCACATAGGTATTCCTCATGTCCAGATGGGTTAGGGTAGTGTGCAGTGTGGTTGCGATTGCGTCGTCTGTGGACCTATTGTGGCGGTAAGCAAATTGGAGTGGGTCTAGGGTGTCAGGTAGGGTGGAGGTGATATGGTCCTTGACTAGTCTCTCAAAGCACTTCATGATGACGGAAGTGAGTGCTACGGGGCGGTAGTCGTTTAGCTCAGTTACCTTAGCTTTCTTGGGAACAGGAACAATGGTGGCCCTCTTGAAGAATGTGGGGACAGCAGACTGGGATAAGGATTGATTGAATATGTCCGTAAACACAGCTGTGTTTGCGCATGCTCTGAGGACGCGGCTGGGGATGCCATCTGGGCCTGCAGCCTTGCGAGGGTTAACACGTTTAAATGTTTTACTCACGTCGGCTGCAGTGAAGGAGAGTCCGCAGGTTTTGGTAGCGGGCCGTGTCAGTGGCACTGTATTGTCCTTCAAAGCGAGCAAAGAAGTTATTTAGTCTGTCTGGGAGCAAGACATCCTGGTCCGCGACGGGGCTGGTTTTCTTTTTGTAATCCGTGATTGACTGTGGACTCTGCCACATACCTGTTGTGTCTGAGCCGTTGAATTGCGACTCTACTTTGTCTCTATTCTGACGCTTATTAGCTTGTTTGATTGCCTTGCGGAGGGAATAGCTAAACTGTTTGTATTCGGTCATGTTTCCGGTCACCTAGCTCTGGGTAAAAGCAGTGGTTAGCGATTTCAGTTTCGCGCGAATGCTGCCATCAATACACGGTTTCTGGTTTGGGAATGTTTTAATAGTTGCTGTGGGTACGGTATCGCCAATTCACTTTCTAATGAACTCGCTCACCGAATCAACGTATTCGTCAATGTTGTTGTTGGACGCAATGCGGACATATCCCAATCCACGTGATCAAAGCAGTATTGAAGCGTGGAATCAGATTGGTCGGACCAGCGTTGAACAGACCTGAGCGCGGGAGCTTCCTGATTTAGTCTTTGTCTATAGGCTGGGAGCAACAAAATGAAGTCGTGGTCAGGTTTTCCAAAAGGAGGGCGGATGAGGGCCTTATATGCGTCGCTGAATAACAATGATCCAGGGTTTTACCAGCCCTGGTTGCACAATCAATATGCTGATAGAATTTAGGGAGTCTTGTTTTCAGATTAGCCTTGTGGGAATCCCATCAGGCCTTTTCCACAGGATTACCTCCCACAACGGACTAATCAAATGTCTCAGTCAGTCATCCCCCCCGGAATCGATCAGGGTGGAATGTTCCGCTAATGACACCCTACCCATATGCCAGTGCATCTGGAGACCCAATATCAAGAGAGGGGGGTGATGGAAATCAGGAGAAATCATTGCTCCTTCACCATTTTGACGTTGCAGCTTTTCCATCTTTTGACAACCTATACCTATCCTTCATTCAAAGGGCCAGACAGCCAGCGTCTCCTTGTCCTATCAGAGTGGATTGAGTGGGCATCTCACCACTCCAGTTCCTGAATAGACCCCTATCCTCTTAACCACTCACAACCCCTTCAGACAGTCATCGCCTCTTCACTTCAATCCATCACTCACTGACTCCATGGGGTCTCCACTGTAGAGGTGCCCAGAATCACACACACACACACACACACACACACACACACACACACACACACACACACACACACACACACACACACACACACACACACACACACACACACATACAGTCAGATGCACGCACGCACGCAAGCATGCAGACACACGAACACACACACAAACACACACACATGCTCTCTGTTTCCTCTGACTAAGTCCTTCTCCAACGTCTATTAGGCACAGTGAGAGAGCTCTGTTTACTTTAGCACATCTCTTTAGCTCGTCTCTTCAGCTCGTCTCTTGAGCTAGTCTCTTCAGCATGTCTCTTTAGTTTGTCTCTTCAGCTCGTCTCTTCAGCATGTCTCTTTAGTTTGTCTCTTCAGCTCGTCACTTTAGCTCGCCTCTTTAGCTCGTCTCTTCAACTCGTCTCTTCAGCATGTCTCTTTAGTTTGTCTCTTCAGCTCGTCTCTTTAGCTCGTCTCTTTAGCTCGTCTCTTCAGCTCGTCTCTTCAGCTCGTCTCTTCAGCTCGTCTCTTCTGCTCGTCTCTTTAGTTTGTCTCTTCAGCTCGTCTCTTTAGTTTGTCTCTTCAGCTCGTCTCTTTAGCTCGTCTCTCTAGCTCGTCTCTTCAGCTCGTCTCTTCAGCTCGTCTCTTTAGCTCGTCTCTCTAGCTCGTCTCTTTAGTTTGTCTCTTCAGCTCGTCTCTTTAGCTTGTCTCTTTAGTTTGTCTCTTCAGCTCGTCTCTTCAGCTAGTCTCTTCAGCTCGTCTCTTCAGCTCGTCTCTTCAGCTCATCTCTTCAGCTCGTCTCTTCAGTTTGTCTCTTTAGCTCGTCTCTTCAGCTCGTCTCTTCAGCTTGTCTCTTCAGCTCGTCTCTTCAGCTCGTCTCTTCAGCTCGTCTCTTCAGTTAGTCTCTTCAGCTCGTCTCTTCAGCTCGTCTCTTCAGCTCGTCTCTTCAGTTAGTCTCTTCAGCTCGTCTCTTCAGCTCGTCTCTTCAGCTCGTCTCTTCAGCTCGTGGAAGTCTGTCTATAAGGCCTGGAACAGGTCTGCAGTTACAACATCACTAAAGAACACTAAGACATATGTCTAAGAATAAAATTATAAACTTCTCATCTCAACCTTTGGTCTGTAGACGGGCACTGCTAGATAGAGGCTGAATGTAAAATGTGTGTAAAAAAAATATAAAATTAAAAGTCTTCTTCAGGTTTTGACATACAGAACACATTAACTCGGCGGAAAAAAGAAACGTCCCTCTTTCAGGACCATGTCTTTCAAAGATAATTCGTAACAATCCAAATAACTTCACAGATCTTCATTGTAAAGGGTTTGAACACTGTTTCCCATGCTTGTTCAATGAACCATGAACGATGACTGAACATGCACCTGTGGAAAGGTTGTTAAGACAGTAACAGTTTACAGACGGTAGTCAATTAAGGTCACAGTTATGAAAACTTAGGACACGAAAGTGGCCTTTCCACTGACTCTGAAAAACACCAAAACAAAGATGCCAAGGGTCCCTGCTCATCTGTGTGAATGTGCCTTAGGCTTGCTGCAAGGAGGCATGAGGACTGCAGATGTGGCCAGGGCAATAAATGCAATAAATAAATAAATAAATTGCAATGTCCGTACTGTGAGATGCCTAAGACAGCACTACAGGGAGACAGGATGGACAGCTGATCATTCTCGCAGTGGCAGACCACGTGTAACAACACCCATACAGGATTGGTACATCTGAACATCACACCTGCGGGACAGGTACAGGATGGCAACAACAACTGTCCGAGTTACACCAGGAATGCACAATCCCTCCATCAGTGGTCAGACTGTCCGCAATAGGCTGAGAGAGGCTGGACTGAGGGCTTGTAGGCCTGTCGTAAGGTAGGTTCTCACCAGACATCACAGGCAACAACGTACAAACGCACAAACCCACCGTCGCTGGACCAGACAGGACTGGTTAAAAGGGCTCTTCACTGACGAGTCTCGGTTTTATCTCACCAGGGGTGATGGTCGGATTCGTGTTTATCGTCGAAGGAATGAGCATTACACCGAGGCCTGTACTCTGGAGCGGGATCGATTTGGAGGTGGAGGGTCCGTCATGGTCTGGGGCGGTGTGTCACAGCATCATCGGACTGAGCTTGTTGTCATTGCAGGCAATCTCAACGCTGTGTGTTACAGGGAAGACATCCTCCTCCCTCATGTGGTACCCTTCCTGCAGGCTCATCCTGACATGACCCTCCAGCATGACAATGCCACCAGTCATACTGCTTGTTCTGTGCGTGATTTCCTGCAAGACAGGATTGTCAGTGTCCTGCCATGGCCAGCGAAGAGCCCAGATCTCAATCCCATTGAGCGCGTCTGGGACCTGTTGGATCGGAGGGTGAGGGCTAGGGCCATTCCCCCCAGAAATGTCTGGGAACTTGCAGGTGCCTTGGTGGAAGAGTGGGGTAACATCTCACAGCAAGAACTGGCAAATCTGGTGCAGTCCACGAGGAGGAGATGTACTGCAGTACCTAAATCGGCTGGTGGCCACACCGGATACTGACTGTTACTTTTGTCCCTTTGTTCAGGGACACATTATTCAATTTCTGTTAGTCACATGTCTGTGGAACTTGTTCAGATTATGTCTCCGTTATTGAATCTTGTTATATTCATACAAATATTTACTTAACTTATGTTAAATTGATGAAAATAAATGCAGTTGACAGTGAGAGGACTTTTTTTTTTGCTGAATTTATATATGGAAGAAGAATGACAACAGATAACACAGAAATCCGTTTTTCCTGTTTAAAGATACAAAGCCAATCACCTATCTAGTATTTTGTCTGGATAGCACAATTCTCGGGTGATAAATAACAAATAACTCAGGAGATTAAGCGATAGATTCTGTGTAACGACCTTCTTCCATTCTGAAGTGTTGAATTGCTTAAAAGACCATAACCTTTGAAATACATGTTTTTAACAGCTTTTTGAAGAGGAGCGGAAGTGAACCCTGGAACCCCAAAGAACTTCCTGTGCTTCTGTAAACAACAGATAAGAGCATAACCTTCGATATCATCTCTTTTTATCAAATCATAATGTTGTATGTCTTTCTATGTGGCAATTTGTCAATAGAATAGCAGTGTCTAATTCAGCGTCCCCTCAATCACAAGACAACAGCCAAAAACAAACACTGGATAAAGTGATTCAGTCCCAGAAGATTTGTCCAAGAAATGGTCAACCCACCTGTGTGTTCATTGTGTGCTTGTCCCAAAAACACAAAGACGACACAGTCAGACAGAAAAGCCATTAAGTGAGCGACTGAAGAGGTCAAGATGTAAATCTCTCTTGAACAAAGTCCCACCCCCTCCCTCGGCCCCCTTCGCCCCACTTGGTCTGTCCTGTCACGACCCCAGCCCCCCCCCCCCCACCCCTATGACCCTTTTGTTGGGGCGAGGTGGCTCAAGACCCAGGAACCTGCTAATTACGGGCTTTAGTTGTCTGCCAAGGAACCAGGCCCTCGGAATGGCTGAGCCACATTCCTACCAGTCAGAGTCAGTCTGTGTGTGATTGTGTGTGTGTGTCTGTGTGTGCGCGTGCGTGTGTGTTCGCTGTCTGTCGGTCCATCCCTCCATCCGTCTGTGAGAAACTCTCTGGGTTGTAGTGCGTGACTTGTGCCTTGCCAGCTCACTAAGTGCACTGCAAACACTCCTCACGGGACTGTATAGTAAACAGACACAGACAGAGGGATTGGAGGGACTTGAGGTGTGTAAAGAAAGGCAATAAGCCCTTCTCCGATGGGATCTAAACCTAATCACACAGTTGGCCTGGTGTGAAATGCCCCGTACCTCCTGCTATAGCTGCTCAGTTGAGCGACCAGCCGGCCGACCCATTTAGAGACAGATTTCAGGCTAGACAAAACCAGAGATTAAGAGACAGGTGGAACCAGAGATTCATTAAGAGACATATTTCAGGTTAGAACGAACCAGAGATCCTTTACACTTTTGACTGACATCAACTTTTACAGAACCGTCACAAAACGTGAACTTGCCTTGAAATAAACCAAACCTTAAGACCTCTGTTGTTGTTTGACAGATCCATCACAAACAAAGCCTTGAGACCCCTGTTGTGGATTGTGTTGGAAATGGTAGGTTAAAATGTGACCAAACCTAACACTTCAATTGAAATGTTCCCCAAAACCTTGACACCCTATATGGTTGATTTGAGGTTGAAATCTGGGATAAAGCATAAGCGTCACGATGATTGACTGATTTACCCCAGTCTTGGGTTTGGTCCCGGGAGCAGCAGTCGGCCTAGCGGGGGACAGAGTAGTGGATACTTGATGCTGTTGTGGAGTATTCACAGACTGAAAAGTGCTTGACACTCTCCCAACGGGCTTTACTGAGTCGAAGTCCACTTCCTGCAACCGAGGAAGGACATTGATTGGTTTAGAGATAAACTTTAGAGCAATAGTTTATGGCTATTTCTATGACTTATTCCTTTGAAGCTAGCCATGTTAGCATTAGGTTCTCCTGAAGCTAGCTAGGTACTGACTGTCTCCTGTAACGTCTAGCTAGTTACTGACAGAGCCATGTATTTAGAGAGTTGGGCCAATGAGGTTTCTGTATTATGATGCATTTACATGACACTTCAACATTCTATGGCGGCCATGTTAGCTCCCCATTAACATTACATGGGGAATATTTAAACAATGCTATGTAACTGAATGTCTAGAATTAGAGACGATATTGTAAATTGTAAAAGTTGTCTCTGTGTACTGGTACTGACCCTTCGCTGGTGTCTCCTGAGGGTGGGGGTGATGGCCATGGTGGAGGAGGAGGAGGCGCTGAGGGCCGTGTCGATCTCCTCGTCCAGCTGGTCTAGCTTCATCAGCAGTAACACCATGGAGTCCAGACGAGAATGCTCCTGCTCCTCTCTAGAACTCTACAGGTGGGAGGTAGGGAGGATGGGGGGAGGTAGGGAGGGAGAGAGACAGAGAGATGGAGGGAGAGATTATTTGCACTTAAAATATCTGGTAACAGTGTTATTGATTTACATTTGAATCGTTTAGCAGACGCTATTATACAGAGCGACTTACAGGATAAATTAGGGGTAAGTGCCTTGCTCAAGGTCAAATCGACAGAATGTTCACCAAGTGGGCTCAGGGATTTGAACCGGCATCTTGCCGCTCTATATTTGACTATTTTTGATTGAAGGAGAACAGTGATAATGATTCATATTGTGTCTTTACTGGGCATCAACCACTAAAGGATACTTTAGGCCTCGGTTCTTTCTCTCTTCTGTTGGTCCTTCCACTTTGTGGTTAGATACAGCTAACTGACTATCATCTAATAAGCCCGTTCATCGTTAGTCATGTCCTCTCTTGCTCTCTTTTAAAGGGAAGGGAGCAGGTATATGTATTGTCTCATGTCAACTCTAATACATAACACATAACACAGACAGGGACTTCACTGTTCAGTCATGTTTTCTCTCTTAGCCCTCTGAAAGCATTACGTTGAGCAGTTTTCCTATGTGTGTTTGATTGAATTGGGGCCTTGTGAATGAGACAAGAAAGGCCTGATGTAATGCATGCCAGAGATATATATCAACTAAGGCTTTGATTCAATATCATGTTGACCACAGAAAGTCTTTGATAGAATCCTGGGATGGGATCCTCAGATGCACTCAAATTAATTGGGCAACCTCTTCTGCCCTCTCCTTGTCTTTCTCTCTCTCTCTTTGGTTCTCTTCCACCATTCCCAATTTTTTCTTCTTACATTTTTCACCAAAAAGCCCCCCTCTGTCTCCAATTATATCCTTTCATATCCTTTTTTTAATGACCCCCTCTCTTCCTGTTGTCTTTCCTCCCTTCTCCTTGCCACCACTCGTTCACTTTCTTCTTCACTCACTTATTTTCTTCTCCTCTGTTAACTTGCTCCTCTGCTTCTCTTCCCTGATGTGTCTGTCATAGCAGGTCTTACACTGACCTCAGGTGGTCTCTCTGTCATAGCAGGTCTTACACTGACCTCAGGTGGTCTCTCTGTCATAGCAGGTCTTACACTGACCTCAGGTGGTCTGTCTGTCATAGCAGGTCTTACACTGACCTCAGGTGGTCTGGTTGTCAAAGTAGGTCTTACACTGACCTCAGGTGGTCTGTCTGTCATAACAGGTCTTACACTGACCTCAGGTGGTCTGTCTGTCATAGCAGGTCTTACACTGACCTCAGGTGGTCTGTCTGTCATAGCAGGTCTTACACTGACCTCAGGTGGTCTGTCTGTCATAGCAGGTCTTACACTGACCTCAGGTGGTCTGTCTGTCATAGCAGGTCTTATACTGACCTCAGGTGGTCTGTCTGTCATAGCAGGTCTTACACTGACCTCAGGTGGTCTCTCTGTCATAGCAGGTCTTACACTGACCTCAGGTGGTCTCTTTGTCATAGCAGGTCTTACACTGACCTCAGGTGGTCTCTCTGTCATAGCAGGTCTTACACTGACCTCAGGTGGTCTCTCTGTCATAGCAGGTCTTACACTGACCTCAGGTGGTCTGTCTGTCATAGCAGGTCTTACACTGACCTCAGGTGGTCTGTCTGTCATAGCAGGTCTTACACTGACCTATCAGGTGGTCTGTCTGCAATAAGACGTGTCTCTCTGTCTCTCTGTCTCTCTGTCTCTCTGTTTCTCTGTCTGTCTGTCTGTCTGTCTGTCTGTCTGTCTGTCTGTCTGTCTGTCTGTCTGTCTCCCTGTCTGTCTGTCTGTCTGTCTGTCTGTCTGTCTGTCTGTCTGTCTGTCTCTCTCTCTCTCTCTCTCTCTCTCAATTCAATTTAATTCAAGGGCTTTATTGGCATGGGAAACATGTGTTAACATTGCCAAAGCAAGTGAGGTAGATAATAAATAAAGTGAATATATAAAGTGAAAAACAATAAAAATGAACAGTAAACATTACACATACAGAAGTTTCAAAACAATAAAGACATTACAAATGTCATATTATATATATATATACAGTGTTTTAACAATGTACAAATGGTTAAAGGACAATGGTGTTTGTTCTTCACCGGTTGCCCTTTTCTTGTGGCAACAGGTCACAAATCTTGCTGCTGTGATGGCACACTGTGGAATTTCACCCAGTAGATATGGGAGTTTTTCAAAATTGGATTTGTTTTCGAATTCTTTGTGGATCTGTGTAATCTGAGGGAAATATGTCTCTCTAATATGGTCATACATTGGACAGGAGGTTAGGAAGTGCAGCTCAGTTTCCACCTCATTTTGTGGGCAGTGAGCACATAGCCTGTCTTCTCTTGAGAGCCATGTCTGCCTACAGCGGCCTTTCTCAATAGCAAGGCTATGCTCACTGAGTCTGTACATAGCCAAGCTTTCCTTAATTTTGGGTCAGTCACAGTGGTCAGGTATTCCGCCGCTGTGTACTCTCTGTGTAGGGCCAAATAGCATTCTAGTTTGCTCTGTTTTTTTGTTAATTCTTTCCAATGTGTCAAGTAATTATCTTTTTGTTTTCTCATGATTTGGTTGGGTCTAATTGTGCTGTTGTCCTGGGGCTCTGTAGGGTGTGTTTGTGTTTATGAACAGAGCCCCAGGACCAGCTTGCTTAGGGGACTCTTCTCCAGGTTCATCTCTCCGTAGGTGATGGCTTTGTTATGGAAGGTTTGGGAATCGCTTCCTTTTAGGTGGTTATAGAATTTAACGGCTTTAACATCATCTCTCTCTCTCTCTCTCTCTCTCTCTCTCTCCCTCTCCTTGCTCTCTCTCTCTCTCTCTCTCTCTCTCTCTCTCTCTCCCTCTCTCTATCTCTCTCCCTCTCTCTCTCTGTCTCTCTGTCTCTCTCCCTCTCTCTCTCTCTCTCTCTCTCTCTCTCTCCCTCTCTCTCTCCCTCTCTCTCTGTCTCTCTCTCTGTCTCTCTGCCTCTCTCTCTCCCTCTCTCTCTCTCTGTCTCTATGCCTCTCTCTCTCTCTCTCTCTCTCTCTTTGTATCCCCTTTGACTGTATCCCTCTCCCCTCCCCTATCCTCCATCCTTCCTCTCCTCCTTTTCTCTCCCTCCATCCCCCCTCTTGCCCTCCCTCCATCCATCCCTCCTCTCTCCCCTCTCTGGGTGGGGCCTTCTGCTTTCTGTGACCATCTACAGAAAGAGCTGGGATGACATCATAAGAGCTGGATCATTAGTTCCAAAGAAACCATGTTACAAACAGCCCTCTGGAACCATTTTATGGAACCATTTTACGCACCAGTGTGTGTG
>NW_027258518.1:55000-69551 GCF_045791955.1 Oncorhynchus clarkii lewisi
CAGATGGGTAGGCATGTGAAAGTGAAGTCATTGTTTTCCGAGAGGCACGCCAGGCACAGCGCGGGACATAGTGATTTGTGTGCTGGGCTTAACGTTCACCACCGCCCAATAACTGACAGTAAGATAGGGACTACATAGTGCAGTACTACTCAGCACACACTCATAAACAACAGCAAAATACGGAACATAGTGTGTGTACACACGGACACTTCCAGACACACTCGCACAGACTCCCCCTCACCCCCCCCCCACACACACGCACACGCACACGCACACACACACACACACACACACACACACACACACACACACACACACACACACACACACACACACACACACCAGCAAAGCCTGACCCCCATGCAACGGAGAACTGAATTTATAGCTTACCTTTCTAGTACGAAGTTTCACCACATGGTCCTCCCCCTTGTCATCCCCGCATTTGGCCTCTCGCTTCACGTCTGAAGCCTTGTCGCCAAGGTGAGTGTTGCCGTGGTTTCCTGGATGCGCTACTTCCTCAATAGCCTCCGTTACAGCTTGTGTATCACCGGGCCTGTCCTGTTCTTTCTGACCGTAGGCTGCCTCTAAAACAGGTGACTCACCTAAGTGTTTAACAGGGGCTTGGTTGCCATGGCATCTCTCCAGCAAGGGCTCATTTGCCTCCTTAGGACACGTTGGTTGACTGAGAGTGTCCATATTGGGCAGCCTGGCTGCTGGAGAGGTGGATATACCCATGACTGAAACCCCTTGTCTCCCCAGTGGGACTGAGTCGTCCTCTGCTTCGGATTGATTAATCTCATGGATGGTGTCCAGCTTTGAGCCACCATCGCTGTGCTGTCCTTGGGCTGTTACAGCCAAGGTTAGTTCTTCGGAACACGTTGAATCTTTGGACCTCAATCCGCCATTCGTATTCTCCACTGTGAGGTCATCAGAACGCACCTGTATCATTGGATGATCTGTGTCCTCTACGGTAGTCCGTTCCTGTATTCCGTCCATTTTTAAACTTTCAAGATTCTGCTGTTCAGCTAATGGGCGTCTGTCCAGGTCCTCGGAACGTTGCACTGTGACACACAAAGCATGCACAGACTCCACACTTGCCTTATCCTCAGGGTTTTTCTCCCTGCCAATTTCCAGAGCCATTTCCTCTCCTTGGGACCCTTCCATCTCCACCATGTTAACATCCTCCTTGCTCAACACTGTCTGGTCCTGAGCTATTTCACAACCATCATTAGTCCTCATGCTATCATGCCGCTCTTGTTCTGTTTGTCTGCCATCCACTGACACAGCATGTTGCACCCTCAGAATCTGGTCAAATTTATCACGACTTTCATAAATTTTCCTCTGAACATTCAATCCGTCAACACTATCCTCAGCCTTCCATTCTAAGGCTTTAATCTCAACGTCTTCCCCCATAGCTTCCCCCTCCATAACGTCTGCAACAGGAGCCTCCAAGATCTCCACGTTAACATCTGATATTACATCACTATTGCACTCTGGTTTGTTAGAGGAATCCAAAATGGCCGCTGGCTGTATTACTCCTGTTCTTTTACCCGGGTCAGTAATGTTGCTTTCATCCAAGGTGGAGAGGTCCTCTCGTGGTTCAACTTCAGTATGAGGAGACTGGGTCTGTGTGTCCACTAAGGGTTCTGGAAGTCCAACCTGACCGTCTGTATGGTCGGCCATTGTCTCCAGGAGTTCTGGATGCCTGCCAGTTTTCTCACCAACAGAAAAGGCCAGTGAAAATCCATTGTCCGGACAGATAGAGACCCTTTGTCCTTCGTCAACAGAGACAGATTGAACAGTGATTGCAACACGGTCGTCAACAACGTTGGGATGCTCGTTATCATCGGTGCCATCCTCAATGTCATCCTCATTCTCATGACTGTTGTCTGCAGTGCAGATGATGTTTGGCTTTGGCTGAAGAATCCCATTGCCCAGGTCACAGTGAGATTGGCTGCCAACTGAGTCCTCACCAGCGTCCGGCATTCCTCCAGGTTCAGACTCCGTCAGCCTCCCGGTGAGGTCATCATCATCAACAGTCACATCAGAGCCGTCTACCAGCTCAGCCTGGAACACAGGGACAACAGTTGAATCAAAGTCGCCTGCTGACATCACGTGCCCCGGCTCAGAGTGATCGCCGTTGTCCTCCACGTTGACTGAGGTCACAAACTCCAACGTGTGACCCGGCCCATTGTTGAGGCCATCGGGGCGTGGCCGGTGACAGCACTCCGGCATGGAGGCACATCGTTCCCTGCGCCCCTGCTTGGACCCCTCAGATGCCAGCCGAGGCCCGTCGCCACTGACGCCATGGCAACAGACCAGGTCCAGGTCGTCATAGCTGTACTGTAACCCGGAGCGGTGAGTCACGTGATCCTCCCAACTTCTTTTCCGTATGGCGACAAGCATGGTTGGCGGACTCCCACTGCTAACCATAGAGCCCTTTAAAGATGTAGAACCAAAATGGCGGACCATAAGGTGCAGTTCTATTGAGCTTCCTGTAAGAGAGAAAGAGAGGGGGTGGGAATCAGTTACTCAGGTTATCAGTTACTCAAGTTATGGGTTAGTCAGGTTATGGGTTACTCAGGTTATGAGTTACTCAGGTTATGAGTTACTCAGGTTATGGGATACTCAGGTTATGGGTTACTCAGGTTATCAGTTACTCAGGTTATCAGTTACTTGGGTTATGGGATACTCAGGTTATGAGTTACTCAGGTTATGGGATATTCAGGTTATGGGGTTAGCAAACTTTAGGAAGGAGCGATATTATAAACTGAGTTGTCTGTGTATGCTGACATGGACCCAGGTTACTGCTATAGTTGTGAACCCAAGCTGACATGAACGCAGGTTACTGCTATAGTTGTGAACCCAAGCTGACATGAACTGCTATAGTTATGAACCCCATGTCTTTTTGAATTTTTACCCCTTTTTCTCCCCAATTTTATGGTATCCAATTGTTGTAGTAGCTACTATCTTGTCTCATCGCTACAACTCCCGTACGGGCTCGGGAGAGACGAAGGTTGAAAGTCATACGTCCTCCGATACACAACCCAACCAGCAGCACTGCTTCTTAACACAGCACGCATCCAACCCGGAAGCCAGCCGCACCAATGTGTCGGAGGCTACACCGTGCACTGCGCCCGGCCCGCCACAGGAGTCGCTGGTGCGCGATGAGACAAGGACATCCCTACCGACCAAGCCCTCCCTAACCCGGACGACGCTAGGCCAATTGTGCGTCGCCCCACGGACCTCCCGGTCGCAGCCGGTTACGACAGAGCCTGGGCGCGAACCCAGGGACTCTGATGGCACAGCTGGCGCTGCAGTACAGCACCCTTAACCACTGCGGCACCCGGGAGGCCATGAACCCCATGTCAAGCATACATGGAACAATCATGAACCTTACAGGATTTTAACATTACAAAACAGAATAGTGTAATACTGCAATGGCTACTATGAGCCAGTATAGAGCATCTTTCCACTTCTGGTAAACCAAGTTCTCAGACAGTGGTTTGCTTTTATTTTCTCACTATTATTAAAAGACATTTGCATCTGACTGGAAGTGTGCTGAGAGTTTTTCCAGTTTTATTTTTTTTTATTTTTTACATGCGACTGGTTAAGAGAAAAGAGTTGCTAATTTCAACATTCCCAGACAAGACAGTGAACCCGAGTTCAAACTGTAAACATTGGACACACATTACACTGAGACAGTCCCTATCAAGCACTGTACAGATGTAGGATATTCATTTGAGACAGTTTTCTACATCAGGAAAATAACAGGAACAGGAAATGTGAATTATTATGTGGTTCATAATTCATTGATATCTTTGGAAGGGGTTGATACATTTTTCATAAGGGAAAATCAAGTCTGAAATCTCAAAGTGGAAATTACATACTTCAGAAGCCTTTTTAAACATCAAATACACTACAAGTTTTACATTTCCTGCAATGCAGGACAGTTCTCCTGGAACAGGGTGATCAGATTAATATCCTACATGTGTACACATCAAAGAGCTGGGAAGCCTCCATACATACCCCTTTCACCTATGGCTAAACATTTTGGCAGAAGATTTCCACCATGAAGTCTAGTCAAGGATTATATGAGTATGACAGAAGAAGAGGACCAACAACGCCCCGGGGCAATTTGTCCACATCGGGGACGAGGTCGTCAAGAAACCACTGTGCCTCACATGACTCGAACCCATTCATAACAGAACTATTAGTGTGTCTCACCATCCAGCTTGTGAATGTGTCTGTGTGTGTTTGTGTGTCTCTTGCTGAGAGCCTCTGGATAGCCACATTCACTGTCTGGGAATGTCAGAGGGGAAGAGGCTGCCTGAAGGGCCTACATAATAAGCATAATAATAAATCCGGAACACAGTTTTTAGGTTTTTGCCAAGCGACTTAACCACGTCACTGAAATGTTAACCTTGACCCTAATCTTAAATAATTGTTTACTTTGATGGGACAATGTTGTTGGCCTCTGTCGTACCTCAGTGATGGAGGAGACAGGCAGAAAGGCAGACAGGCAGAGAGATAGAGAGAGAAACAGACAGGGACATGCACACAGACAGACAGACAGCCTCCACTATGGAGCAGCACAGTAACATAAGCAACCACTCCTGTGAAAGAAGAAAGGTAATTGGCACCATTACGACAGAAGTGATAAGAAGGAAGGATTACAATGGAGGATTCTTTAAAACATTGTGTCAATCTATCAAAAGCTGATGAAGTTGCCCATTAAACAAATAAAAGAAGCATATCTTCCATAAATCATGTCACAATATAGTCTTTGCTTTATATTGGAGACAACAACATTTTGAAAGACTTCGGTTTGACATCCTATTTCCTATGTAGTGCACTACTTCTGACCAGGGCCCATAGGGATCTGGTAGTGCACTATATAGGGAATAGGGTGAAATTTGTAATCAACCCAATATCTGCGTATATTATTGCCAGCCGGCCGTTGTATGGTTCTCTGAAGACCCCCACTGACAGACGTGATGGAACGGTTGTGAAGGCGGTTGCTAGGAGATCATATCGCTCATCCACCATCTGCACTGAATGGGAAACACTTCCTACGTCTGTACATCTGTCCTCTAGCCTCTCTTTTCAGGGACTGTTCATTTTGACTGCCTTGATCTTGGAGTGACGTTTGAGCTGTGAACATTCTATTACCAGTAGAAAAGGTGTGTGTGTGTATGCTTCTATTAGGGGGAAAGCTGCCAGAGGAAGCCTCAAAACACAATTCTAGTCAGACTCTAGACTCTAGTCGGTCTATACCTTAAGCATCCACAGGACTGCTGTTGGATGGAGGGTGACCCGGTGTGACTTCCTCCTCTGACGTCAACTGGCCCATGAGTTAGGGAGGGCACTGTGTACTTATTACAACTTCTCACACAGAAGTTAAATGTACTCAATTAGCGTAATCCGTGTGCCACTTCACACAACGTGCCTGGATGAGTTGCGTCACTGTCAATACTCCACCAGAATACAGAGGGGTACTGTCGCAGTCCCACACATAAGACTGAATAACAGAAGATAACAGAGGATAAACACTATGGGGTTGAAGAGTTAGCCATCCATCAAAGTCAGAGGACAGACAAATCCAATCCTACAAGCCTTTCTCAAGGAACGAATCCCCCTTTTCCTGAGATATCGGTCCTAATTCCCGGTTCCGAGGAATGCTCTCAGGGTTTGCGGATTCAAATCAAATCCATTGCTGACTTTACCCCTTTCTGGGAGCAGAGAGCAGGGAGCCCCCGGAGCCAACCGAAAATCCGGAGCACGGTACAAAGTCCAAAGATAGCTTGAGCTTCCATCTTGATCACATTAGGGGTTTCACTGACGCTGAACGACTGGAGAATGGGTGGGGTGGAATGGGGTGGAGTGGGGGGAGGGGGTTCTCTCACTCTCCTCCTCTCCCTCTGTCCAATCCCACCTCTTCTCTTCTCCGCCTCCTGGCTGGTTTGACAGGGAATCTTAGTCACATCCTATACACTGTCTTTCTCCCTGGTTCTCTCACAGCTCCTCCAAGGCTCTCCACGCCAACCAGATCCTCTCAGCTGTTTATCCTACTTTCTTACTCCTCCTTTCACAGAGTTAAGACAACTTCCTCTCAAATCACCCTCCCTCTCTCAAGTCACACTCTCTCTCTCTCTCTCTCTCTCTCTCTCTCTCTCTCTCTCTCACACACACACTCTATCTCCTTAAGCTGGGAAAGACTCCCTCCAGTTGGTTTTGATTAGTAACAGACAGACCACTGTGAAAACTCAGGCCTTGGGCCAAGTGAGATTGCAGTAATGTTTTGGCAGGGCTTTCTGAGAGGTTTTCTTTTTTCACATGTCACCCTGTAACAGTACAAGCATCCTTGCACAAACATCTCGACCTGCCCAAAAAAAGACATTAAAAAGCATGACTTGTTTACAGACATTCCTGGAGAATATGCCACTCTGTGCGAGAACTGCTAACTTTGCTGCCTACGAGCTGTGTGCCTTTTCTTTACAGGACACATCTGGGCAAAGTGGTAGTTTGACTTCAGAATCACTGTGTTTTTAGGAAGTCTTCAAAGCAAAACATCTTACCGCATTTTTGAGTGCCGACCATTCATTCCCTAATATAGACATGTCATTTGTTGGGAATGCTACCAACACTTGAAATACATAGGCTCTGATATCAGAGCTTCATGGTGAGAATATCTCAAGCGAAATCAAAAACGGCATCTCTTACCAAACCAAAAAACATGGGAACTCTCCGTTTAGTTGTTGTAACTTTGGGGGAGCTCTGTAGGCTGTAGTCCTGTAAAGCACTGAGGGGTTGTAAAAGGCAATGCAGAACTCCACACCCAGGCATGGTCTCCCCCCACCCTCTGTAAGGGTCTCACAGGCCCAATCAAGCCTGACTTACAACCAGGAGATATGGTCTTTGTGCTTCAAACCATCAGAATGAAAAGACCGACCATAGGAAATGTGTTTGTTTTACACACAGACTCTTACAGTCTCAGCTGGCTAACATACCTGTCATTCCAATTCCACCATTTCCATTCACAGTCCCTTGGTTCTTGATGATAACGTCTATGACTGTTTTCTGTTGGGTTTTAGAAGTATGGACCTGAGGGTAGCAGTTGCTATAGCAAAAACAGATAATGGAACAAGGGAAAAATTGACAACTCCCCCACCAACATCAACAAAAAACTATTTTCACCCTTGTGCCCCCTCTTCCTCTTCTGGGTCATCCAGATGGGAGTAGGGGAGGCTCTGGGGCCTGGGGGAGAACTTGACTCTGTTTTTTAGAACTCTCTGTGGGAAACTCAAGCTGTCCTATTTCTGACCCACCATTTTGGGTCTCAGGGGACACATAGGGTTCCCACTACATGGTTAAGCTGCAAAGTAAAAATGTACATTTATATAAACATACATGTATCTTTTTTAAGTTTAGGGTTAGGCATAAAGTTAGCAGTGTGGTTAAGATTAGGGTTAAGGTTTAAAATCAGATTTTAGACAGGGATTCTGACTTTGCAACTTGGCCAGACAGTGATGACAGACACACAGATGGTCGGGGATACAAGGTTAAATTTGTCGTCACAGCATGTGCTTGGTGCACTGGTCACAGGACCTAGCACTAATAACAAAGCTAGTGTGATGACGGTAACTAGCGTGATGAAGGTAACTAGCACTCATCACAGAGCTAGCGTGATGACGGTAACTAGTGTGGTGACGGTAACTAGCGTGCTGATGGTTACTAGCGTGATGACGGTAACTAGCGTGATGAAGGTAACTAGCACTCATCACAGAGCTAGCGTGATGACGGTAACTAGCGTGATGAAGGTAACTAGCACTCATCACAGAGCTAGCGTGATGAAGGTAACTAGCACTCATCACAGAGCTAGCGTGATGACGGTAACTAGCACTCATCACAGAGCTAGCGTGATGACGGTAACTAGCGTGTTGACGGTAACTAGCGTGCTGATGGTTACTAGCGTGGTTAGTGTAACTAGCGTGGTGACGGTAACTAGCGTGGTGATGGTAACTAGCGTGGTCACGTAACTAGCGTGGTGATGTAACTAGCATGGTGATGGTAACTAGCGTGTAGTTATGGCTGGTTAGTGAAGTGGAGAGGCCAGCGCAATGTTGCAGTGGTTCTGAGGATCATCGGAAATGACTGAGTGGATATTTGGATATCTGACTGTGTGTGTGTGTGTGTCATTTGTTACAGTGTGTGAGAGTGTGTGTTTATCCTAGATGAGTCACTACCTACGGACCAACTTTTCCCCATTTATTCCTGAAAGATGAGGAGGGACACATTCTGAGATCATCAGTCATGTGACCTCCCGCTAGGTCACATGGGAGGGGTGGAAAGGGTGAAGAAAGCCCCATTCATGATGCCTCCTATATTCCCCCACTCGTCTCCTCTCTGCTTCTTAAGTGGCGCACAGAGGGCCCAAAGGAAACAGTCTCAAATTCTTAGCTGATGTAGTTTATTATTGGAAAAATTCCAGTCTAAATCGTGAGCACTGTAGGACAAGCAGAGTTAGCCTAGCCCTTGTAGGAAAATGTGGGTGATAAATAAAATAAAATAAAAAATGAATATCCACATCCCTACCAAAACTGGGCCAATCGAGTTCTCACTTTTACAAAGCATGCTTTGAGAACGTTTTGCTGTGGTGTTTGTAGGCCAAACTCAACGGTACGGTACATGACCAGTAGTTAGCAGAGGCTGTAATAACATTTGACACTTGTGAAAGTACACTCAGATTAAAGGGTAGATCAAAAAAAATACATCTACAACCCAAACCATGATCATTTCATTCACTTTTTCCAAAGAATCTTAAAACATACACTACGAATACCTATGGCATCTCCCATAATACACATAGCTCATAGATGTCTGAAACTGTTCAACCAAGTGTGTGTCTTTGAGTGACACAGCATTGTACTGTAGTGTAATGTAATGTAATGTGACTGACTGTATCTATGCTTGTGTTGGAGGAAGTCAATGCAAGGGGGGTCTTGACCGTCGGTTACGGCTGATAGTCAGACTCCCGGCAACCGTGGGAAACAGGAAGTCCGAGTTACTAGTGATACAGAGCATAATCATTTCCAGGCTGAAATAATCCATGCTATCTTCTCTCTGGGATGTCTGTTTTTGTGTGCATGGGCCTGGAGAGAGGACTTTAGTGTATGTGTGTGTGTGTGTGTGTGTGTGTGTGTGTGTGTGTGTGTGTGTACGCGTGCTCTTGCATTCAAGGGTAAAGAAGTTCGTCTGGACACGAATAAAATGGATTTTATCATCCGAGTGTGTTATTATTGTACTTAAACACTAACCAACATTGTATGACATTTAACACTTCTTTAAGCACAATGCAGTTAACTTCCTGTTCTGAGAGCTGAACATGAATCCAAGGCACGTCTTCTACATGGGTTTGGACGAAGCTTTGTGGCAACAGCTGGCCTCTATTTGTGTTAACTGGCTCTCACAGAAGCATGCAGACACACGCACCTGGGCAAGAGAGTGGTGTGCAGACATACACTGTACGCACTGACTCACTCACAGACACGCACACACACACAAATGCACACGCACACACGCACACACGCACGCACACACGCACACACACACATACACACACACACACACACACACACTGTTCACATGTACAGACAGCTTGTTGCCCTCAGACCAACTAAAGCAGGGTTTATAGGCTAGTGGTTATGACGCTGCTCAGTGGATACATTAGTGTGGTCGTGTACGTCAGATTGCATCCTAAATCAGCCATGTAGGGACAAACTCTGTTACACAAACATACACTGATACACATGTGAATATTAACTGAAGAGCAGTCTCCACACACACACACACACACACACACACACACACACACACACACACACACACACACACACACACACACACACACAGAGCTATTGGCAATATTTGACCTCATTGGCATCCAACCCTGGACTCCATCTCTGGAGACGGACTGACTGTTTGTTTTCAAAGGTCAACTGATTCACAAAGAACACCTTGTCTCAGTCTCAGAACCAAAAGCAGAGCAGAGTTACACATGCAGGAGACAAACTCGGTTTACAGTAGTCGGTCCTGTGTGGCTCAGCATCTGCAGGCTGTGGGTTCAACTCCTGCAGGGATGAAATGCACTTAAAAGTCTATGCATTCACTGTCAGGTAAGACGCGTTGGATAAAAGTGTCTCCTCTGAAAAGGAAATGGTGAATCACTAAACATGAGGGTTGTACACGCCCTCAAATATGCAGATTCTGGCGTGGGACTGACAGGGTTATTAAAGGTCTATGCATTCTCTGTCCTGGATGCTGCTTGCCCTCCTTGGCTTACAGTACATATGGGGCTTTCTGCTGAAGCCTCCCATTCAGTACGTTTTGTAGCAGCATGTCGCAATGGATGTCAACGAATCCGTAAGAATCCGTAATCATTAGTCCAAAACGTTTTGCAACGGAAATAGTTTATTCCAAATGGAAAAAGTTTTACAAAGAAAACAAGATTTTCTGTTGGACTAATTTATCTAGGTCCCTCCCTATTTGGTTCCGTTTCGTACTGTTTGGCTCTGTTTGGTTCCTAGTGAACACACCCTGTTGTCTCCTCCTGTAGTTTATTGGCTGTAGAGTCTGGGGCCAGAGTCTGGGACTTGGTGATGACGAGAGCTCCCTGGATGAAACAACACTGACGCTGGACACCGGCTGTGCTGGCATTGGTCGCCTCCAGCAGACAGCCAGGAAAGGACTGTTTTCCTTGGATACGGTTGCCACAGCAGCATCAGCAGGAAATACTGGAGACAGAGATTCAGGGGGAGATGGGAGGGGCTGCAGGCTGCATGTTGCTTGTGACGGAGGCAGCTGGCTGATGGTATACATGTTGGATGGGACGGAGGCAGATGGCTGATGGTATACATGTTGGATGGGACGGAGGCAGATGGCTGATGGTATACATGTTGGATGGGACGGAGGCAGATGGCTGATAGTAAACATGTTGGATGGGACGGTGATGCACTCATCTTCGCTTGTCAGATGTTTTGTGGGAATTCCACACATACCTCTACAGCAGTAGGATGCATGAAGGGGAGAGTGTATGTATGTGTGTATGTATGTGTGTGTGTGTGTGTGTGTGTGTGTGTGTGTGTGTGTGTGTGTGTGTGTTTGTGTGATTGTGACTGTACAATATTGTGTGTGTGTACGCAGCAGTGGAGGCTGGAAGGCTGCTGAGGGGAGGACGACTGATAATAATGGCTGGAATGGAGTCAATGGAATCGTATCAAACACATCAACGATGTGGTTTCCATATGGTTGATAGGGATACCATTCCAACCATTATTATGAGCCACCCTCCCCTCAGCAGCTTCCACTTGACCACAGTCTACATGTGCCCCCACTTCTGTCAATAATAAAACAGGTGCCCCCACTCACCTCACTTTAGACACAGAGCTAGATTGTATAGAATGGTATGAATGGTTCCACTCTTGAATTGTGCCTGTTCAGCTTTCCAACGATAGAACAGAAATCAAAATACTTTGGGCTGTGAGACTATGTGAGGAATTCTAGTCCTTCACTGAAGCATGTTCAACAGGTATAAGTGTCTGATTGTTCCCTAGTTCATGGCAAGAGGGGGAAAGTGGATAAGATGAACTCAGCTAAATGTTTCCATAGCCTTGAGGTCTCCTGGTCCTGGCTTACTTTCATTCTTTATTTCTTTATTTCCTTCTTTCCTTCTATCCTCCTATCCTTCATTCTTTCTTTCCTTCTTTCCTTCTATCCTCCTATCCTTCTTTCTTTCTTTCCTTCTTTCTTTCTTTCTATCTTTCTTTTCTTTTCTTTTCTTTTCTTCTTTCTCAGGAAATGGATCTGCATTCCAACCCACACAGGAAGCGGACAGGTCAGGAAAACTTAGCAAGACACTAGAGAGGTTACAGACGGAGGTTCAAATAGCTCAGTTGGATAAACCAGGGTCTGTAGTGTTACCACACCAGGGTCTGTAGCGTTACAAAACCAGGGTCTGTAGTGTTACAACACCAGGGTCTGTAGTGTTACAACACCAGGGTCTGTAGTGTTACAACACCAGGGTCTGTAGTGTTACAACACCAGGGTCTGTAGAGTTACAACACCAGGGTCTGTAGTGTTACAAATCCAGGGTCTGTAGTGTTACAACACCAGGATCTGTAGTGTTACATCACTGGGGTCTGTAGTGTTACAACACCAGGGTCTGTAGTGTTACAACACCAGGGTCTGTAGTGTTACAACACCAGGGTCTGTAGTGTTACAACACCAGGGTCTGTAGTGTTACAAATCCAGGGTCTGTAGTGTTACAACACCAGGATCTGTAGTGTTACATCACTGGGGTCTGTAGTGTTACATCACTGGTGTCTGTAGTGTACAACACCAGGGTCTGTAGTGTTACATCACTGGGGTCTGTAGTGTTACATCACTGGGGTCTGTAGTGTTACAACACCAGGGTCTGTAGTGTACAAAGCCATGGTTGTAGGTTTGACGCCACATGGGTAACATATTATAGAAACGTCAATGTCTGTGTTTTTGGGGCCAGGAGTTCAACTTGCTGACCACCTGACCAGAAGAACTCCCTGCAGTCATTATAATAATGGGGGCCTGGAGTTTTTGATGGTCAGGATGGATGGAATGAGAGACAGTAAGAGAGAGAGAAGAGGAATAAATGACAACCGGTGACAGGCATTTTGTAAGAATGATTTTTCATCTGACAAAAGATTCACCGTTGTGGTACAGGGAGCAGCGTTACCATGACACAGACTGGCCTTAGAGGGCGACAGAGAGAGAAACTCTTTCTTCATAAACTCACCTCTTTGCAGAGAGATCATTACTTTAAATTGTCAGCAGGTGGCGCCAAAACTCTTACATTTTCCTTGATGGGACTTGAGGGAATGAATCTCTTCCTGCTTCACCTGCAGTGCAGAAGAGAAAGTTGGAAATGAGTCAGACCTGGATTGAAATACATAGGAGTATTAGAATAGTAGAATATTTGTATTTTAAAATACATGCCAATAGTAGACTACCAATATTAAACTACATGTTAAATGCATTGCAGAAAGTTATTGTGCAACAGGGGGATCAAATTAACATCCTACACCTGTATACAGCACTATCCCCAACACACCCACCACCCCATCCCTCTACTTTGGCTCTATCGATCCTACCACTATCCCCAACACACCCACCACACCATCCCTCTACTTTGGCCCGATCATATGCTACATCAGGCTGTCAGCCTGGGAGGATGGAACCCCTTCTCTCAAAACCCCCTGTATATCTTCTGCATTAAAATCTATCACACTGTTGCCGCTACTACAATCTTCTGGGATTTCCGCTCCATCAGCGCAGTACAATTAATGACAATGACAATAAATGCAAGAAATTTAAAACATATCCTCTCTGGATCTCTGTCTTCAGTCCTACTCAGTGGGGTCTCCAGGTCGAATCACTCACCCGTGGGCTTTCATCTACTTTCATCACTGCCTCAGCATTGGAAACCTTCTGCAATCCCCCAAATAGCTGACATAACCTAACCTGACAGGTAAGAACTCTCTATTAAAGCTCAACAAGACATTCTGGGTATTCTCAGTCTCAGTCACCGGGTCTACTTCTCACCAACCGAGGACGTAAAAAACACCAGAAGTATTGTTTTTCAGATCTACACTCAACGCCACCCCACTGATCAGTCCTTTGAGAGGCACCCTGCTCTGCAGAGCAAAGCACACCACAGGTCGAGCCCTGAGATGTGTGATGTGGAGCACCCTCTGCCTCTGAATGCACACAAAATATAAACAATTCCACTTCTTGAAAATGTGATACATTTGTTCTAAGCCCAAAATGTGACATATGTAACAGTCCCAGCTTGACACAACATATGGGTCGGCCAAAGAGCAGGGATCCACGTTTCCCCAAATTCTCACTCCTACCCGTCCTACTCCTACCCATCAGGGCCAAGGCTGGAAGTCTCTACTATAGCTGCCGCTGCAGGCACTTCTTCCTGGCTAGGCTTCATTTCAGAGCAAACATTACTGGAGACCGACTCCACCTGGAGTTTCTAAACAGAGCAGGTAGAATGATGGGATCCAAGATCCTCAAGACAACAAATAGATTTGTTTTTAAATTGACTTGGCTTGTATGCAGCAGACAATGGTTTTTGCTTAGCGCCATTACCTCGCATTAGCATCATCGCCCTTCCACAATGTTTTGTGGAACATAACTCGCCTATTGGTAGACAGGAAGCTTCAATCAGGAAATAAGTAGGAATTGTATTAATTTGCTCATACAAACATGCAAACGAGTGTGTGTGTGTGTGTGTGGTTTGGTATTATAACAGCAAAATTATACATTTTCATTGGTAAATGTATTCTGTTGAGTCTACTGTACTAACTTCATGTTGTGTCTGTCTGTTGTGTCTGTGTCTGATAACTACTGAGACACAGGAAGTCACAATCAGGAAATAAGTTGGACTTTTATTAATATGCTAATACAAACAAACAAAACATGCGTGTGTGTCTGGGTTTGAGAGAGAGAG
>NW_027258519.1:0-69444 GCF_045791955.1 Oncorhynchus clarkii lewisi
AGGGATTCTATTAACATTTGAGTCTCCCAAGACTAGTATTGGTTTATTTCCCTTAAAATTCCAATCTGCCACCTTGCCATTTGGTGTAATACTTAAAGGCCCGTAGATGTCCTCCTAGGATTATAAATTAAACTGAGGTAAACTCGAGAATGTTTATAAAATCTGTGAATAAGATTGCTACAGAATGTATTCTACTCTTCTTTGTTTGTCATTTAAACTTGTCAAAAACAGCAACCAAAACATTGTCACCCTTGTCCAGTGATATGGTTTTGTGTAAGAAAAACCCTTAGCAGTCGTAGTTAGAGAAGGTGAGATCACCTCCTTCATTTAACACACAATAAAACTAATTCTCTCTATAGGGTGAGGTAATTGAACGATGAATTACTTTTTGCATGAGCAGCATACAATAACACTGATGTACTGTAGTAATATATCTCCTATTCTGCAGTAATTCATCCCTCAAATGACATCCCAAAGTAAAATGAACATATCTCTTTAATCAGACCTGGAAAAACAAACTGCCCTCATCTATATGAAAAATGCATTGTATTTGAGTTTCATATTTCCAAGCAATTTTTCATGGGGGATTTACATTTTCCTGTCGAAAGCGTGACTTTGAAGGTCTATGAGGTGTTTTTTCATGACATGGAGACATCTTGGAGTTTGACTCTTGTACATAGTTGTTCCCTCGGGAAAGGAAAGAAATGAGTTTCATATAGAAAGTAATGCAATCAGCCTCGGTTGAACATAGATCTCCCAAAGTTGATTATAAGCAATAATTGAGTAGATGTCTCTACCTAGAATTACATTATAGAAGGAATGAGAATGGAGATTTTGCGTGGAAGGAGGGAGGGGGATAGAAAAAATATATAGGGAGATTAAATGAGAGGAAGATGGGAGGAGAATATTACATTTGTACCAACTGGAAATCAGACTGCAAGAAGAAAGGAAAAGCAAGTATACCTAACAGAAACAATGTTTCAGTGGAGAACAAACAGCCAGAAAGTCAACAAGAAAAAGAGGACGATCTTTTAGTAATTAAGTGTGACAATCTCAATTAAAACCCAGTGAGTTGAGTTTGTGAAAGAGAATGGTAGGCAACTACAATGACCAGAAGGCAAGGCGAGGGCATTTTCACAGTTAGGATTACAGATCCTAGAACAGGTCTGTTGTCTGAAAAACCAAGAGGTGTGTTTTGGTTCGGGTGCCTAACATATTCTACTAAATGCTAGACACAAGCACAGCGAAATCAGCTCCAGAAAAATGTTTAACCAAAACTTAACAAATGTAACAATCGTTATGCAATTTACAGTCGTTTTACTGGGTAACACTTTTAACAAGAGGGCTGGGATCAAGTTTTCCATAATACTTACATGACCTTAACTTAACATTTCACAAACATCTCATTAACATCCGTAAGAAGCATATCCATAAGACAAACCGTTGTAGCAGTTGATCTGGCATTGTTCATCAATCGTATGTCATCAAATACATAAATGTTTTATGTTGAGTCACGCAATGCTTATTTAGGCCTAAGAATATAAACAACAGTGTACCCCTGTAAACGCACCCATGACCATTTTATTGCAAGAGGGAATGTACTTTAAGTACTGTAAAAACTCCCAACAGGTATTTGTTAGTGAATTGAGTACACTCACATTGAATTGTATCTCAGTGCATTTGGATGCAATCTGCTACCATGTCCTTCTCAAAGACATGAACTACAAGAACTAGTGATGGACAACAAGTGGTGAAGCAAAAAGACGCCATTTTGGATCTGATCAGCCAATGTCTTCAATTATATGACAATTCCATGTCTGCATCCTAAAAGTCACCCTATTCCCTATATAGGTTCTGGTCAAAAGTAATGCACTATAGAGGGAATAGGGTGCCATTTTGGACACACACCCATATTGAGCTCATTTAGTCTGTCTCCCATCACATAGGCCATCTAAAATAGAGATAAAACGACTTACTGTACAGTATGTTAATTTAAAACTATAGCATATCAAATAAGGCAGACAACCCTTCAAGCCTACATTTGACATTGTTCTATGAGTCTGGAGCTACGAACGTGAGATTCAGCTTGAAATGCATGAATGGCACCGACACCATACAGCGTTTTGCATCAGCAGAGCAGATCTCACCAGGCAATAAAGTACAATAGAAAAAGCATTATTAATTTAATGGCAAATTTTCCTTCATGGGCACTTTCACTGGAGTCTACTATGAGTTGCAACATTAAGTGGGGGGATTTAGCAAAAGCTCTGAATTTGGGAATTCTGTCCAACAGAAGAAAGGGTACAAATCAAATATAAAATATTGACATGGGAGAAATGTGTCAGCTTTTTACCACATTCAAAGGGGATTTTTTTTAACATAGCTATCTAACTAAGCAAAGTATGGAATGACCCTGTGTAGTGGTTGGTTAAGCAACGTGATTAATAAAATTGTATTCATTTTGCTAAAGCTTAGCTAACTTCCATCCTTTCTTCTCTGTAACATTTACTTATCAATGACTAATCTCCCTAGTTCCATATCAAAAAGGCTAATTTAATATAGGACATGATTTTTGACTGTGTTACTTATACATCAAATTAAATAAACCAAAAAAAAGCAGTGGAAAGAAACAGTAGAGTGGTTGTCACGCCCTGACCTTAGAGAGACGTTTTATTTCTCTATTTGGTTAGGTCAGTGTGTGATATGGGGTGGGCATTCTATTTTTTGTTTTCTAGGTTTCTTTATTTCTATGTTTTGGCCGGGTATGGTTCTCAATCAGGGACAGCTGTCTATCGTTGTCTCTGATTGGGAATCATACTTAGGTAGCCTTTTTCCTTCCTTTCAGTGTGGGTAATTATCTTTGTTAGTGGCACTTAGCCCTGTTAAGCTTCACGGTTGTTTTCGTTTCTTGTTTTGTTGGCGACATTCCATAATAAAATAGAAATGTACGCTCACCATGCTGCACTTTGGTCCTCTTCTTTCGACGCCCGTGACAGAACTTCCCAGCACCAAAGGACCAAGCAGCGTGGCCAGGAGAGGCACACGGGGCGGTCGGCAAAGCCGAGGATGGAACACGAGCCAGTCGGGGTGAAATTGGAGGGGAGCGAAGGGAGCGAAGCAGAGACAGTGAAGAAGTTGATGGGGAGATTGGAGGAGAGAGTTATGGAAAGAGCTGCTGTGTTGGTGCATGAGGCACGACATTTGCCCTACCGATGTCCTTGGTTTGATGTCACCTGAGTCAGCTCTCCATACTCGTCCTGAGGTGCGTGCTAGCCGTCTGGTGAAGACTGTGCCAGCCCCACGCACCAGGCCTCCTGTGCGCCTCCCCAGCCCTGCACGTCCTGCGCCAGGTCTACGCACGGTTTCTCCAGTTTCCTGGGAGAACCCAGTGCGGCCTGTTCCAGCTCCCCCACAGCCCGGTTTGACCTGTGCCTGCGCTCTTGTTACAGGAATTAAATTCCTCTGTTTTAATACCCAATTAAAATGAAACACTCTGTCAATTCATAAGAATTTGTATGACTCTTATTTTGTATAAAATGGACAGAGCCCAGTCTTAAAGTCAACCAACAGCGTTTATTCACGAGAGTACTGCCCCTTACACATTTTACCACAGGTTATAAACTGAAAATGACGTCATTAGTTTTAGTACTAGCCCGTGTCATCTCCGCTCTAGTACAATGGCTGTATGGTTCTCACATCGTCTCGCCCTATTAAGATAATATATGACCGAGCCAAGGCCAGCTTGTGTAGATAAGCCTTCTAGCCAGTCTGGCTATAAGTTCATTCATTTCTACCATGGTACAGACAGTCATTGTTCTAATTCATGATTATATTTACACACATTATATTCAGTACTAGGATTAAAAAGAGAATTCATACATATACAGTAACATAATAGTATTCTGATTAGTACATATACAGTAACATAATAGTATTCTGATTAGTACATACAGTGCCTTGCGAAAGTATTCGGCCCCCTTGAACTTTGCGACCTTTTGCCACATTTCAGGCTTCAAACATAAAGATATAAAACTGTATTTTTTTGTGAAGAATCAACAACAAGTGGGACACAATCATGAAGTGGAACGACATTTATTGGATATTTCAAACTTTTTTTAACAAATCAAAAACTGAAAAATTGGGCGTGCAAAATTATTCAGCCCCCTTAAGTTAATACTTTGTAGCGCCACCTTTTGCTGCGATTACAGCTGTAAGTCGCTTGGGGTATGTCTCTATCAGTTTTTCACATCGAGAGACTGAAATTTTTTCCCATTCCTCCTTGCAAAACAGCTCGAGCTCAGTGAGGTTGGATGGAGAGCATTTGTGAACAGCAGTTTTCAGTTCTTTCCACAGATTCTCGATTGGATTCAGGTCTGGACTTTGACTTGGCCATTCTAACACCTGGATATGTTTATTTTTGAACCATTCCATTGTAGATTTTGCTTTATGTTTTGGATCATTGTCTTGTTGGAAGACAAATCTCCGTTCCAGTCTCAGGTCTTTTGCAGACTCCATCAGGTTTTCTTCCAGAATGGTCCTGTATTTGGCTCCATCCATCTTCCCATCAATTTTAACCATCTTCCCTGTCCCTGCTGAAGAAAAGCAGGCCCAAACCATGATGCTACCACCACCATGTTTGACAGTGTGGATGGTGTGTTCAGCTGTGTTGCTTTTACGCCAAACATAACATTTTGCATTGTTACCAAAAAGTTCAATTTTGGTTTCATCTGACCAGAGCACCTTCTTCCACATGTTTGGTGTGTCTCCCAGGTGGCTTGTGGCAAACTTTAAACAACACTTTTTATGGATATCTTTAAGAAATGTCTTTCTTCTTGCCACTCTTCCATAAAGGCCAGATTTGTGCAATATACGACTGATTGTTGTCCTATGGACAGAGTCTCCCACCTCAGCTGTAGATCTCTGCAGTTCATCCAGAGTGATCATGGGCCTCTTGGCTGCATCTCTGATCAGTCTTCTCCTTGTATGAGCTGAAAGTTTAGAGGGACGGCCAGGTCTTGGTAGATTTGCAGAGTCTGATACTCCTTCCATTTCAATATTATCGCTTGCACAGTGCTCCTTGGGATGTTTAAAGCTTGGGAAATCTTTTTGTATCCAAATCCGGCTTTAAACTTCTTCACAACAGTATCTCGGACCTGCCTGGTGTGTTCCTTGTTCTTCATGATGCTCTCTGCGCTTTTAACGGACCTCTGAGACTATCACAGTGCAGGTGCATTTATACGGAGACTTGATTACACACAGGTGGATTGTATGTATCATCATTAGTCATTTAGGTCAACATTGGATCATTCAGAGATCCTCACTGAACTTCTGGAGAGAGTTTGCTGCACTGAAAGTAAAGGGGCTGAATAATTTTGCACGCCCAACTTTTCGATTTGTTAAAAAAGTTTGAAATATCCAATAAATGTCGTTCCACTTCATGATTGTGTCCCACTTGTTGTTGATTCTTCACAAAAAAATACAGTTTTATATCTTTATGTTTGAAGCCTGAAATGTGGCAAAAGGTCGCAAAGTTCAAGGGGGCCGAATACTTTCGCAAGGCACTGTATATAGTAACATAATAGTATTTTGATTAGTCAGTCCTGATTGAAATGTATACATAATTAGTCGTTATTGATAAAAATTCCCTTAACAGCTCTGGAGGTGCTGGGCTAGAGTGGGCATTCACCCTTGAAGAGTGGTGCCAAGGCTACGCACCAGTGCTCCCCCACAGCCCGGTCTATCCCGTGCCTCCTCCACGGACTAGGCCTCCAGTAGGTCTCCCCAGCCTGGTCCACGGGCCAGTCCGTGGTCCACAGCGAGGGTGCCCAGTCCGGTGCCTGCTCCATGAGCCAGTCCGGGGCCCCCAGCGAGGGTGCCCAGTCCTGTGCCCGCAGCGAGGGTGCCCAGTCCGGGGCCCGCAACGAGGGTCCGGGGCCCGCAGAGAGGGTCCCCACACCAGAGGCGCCACCAAAGCGGGGTGAGCCAGAGATGGAGCGAGGTCTACGTCCCGCACCAGAGCCGCCACCGTGGATAGATGCCCACCCGGAACCTCCACTATAGGTTCAGGTTTTCAGCTGTTTTCAGCTGTTTTATTTCTCTATTTGGTCAGGTCAGGGTGTGATGTGGGGAGGGCATTCTATTTTTTGTTTTGTATGTTTCTTTATTTCTATGTTTTGGCCGGTTATGGTTCTCAATCAGGGACAGCTGTCTATCGTTGTCTCTGATTGGGAATCATAATTAGGTAGCCCTTTTTCCCTCCTTTCAGTGTGGGTAGTTATCTTTGTTAGTGGCACTTTGCCCTGTAAGCTTCACGGTTGTTTTTCATTTCTTGTATTGTTGGCGACATTTCATAATAAAATAGAAATTTACGCACACCACTCTGCACTTTGGTCCTCTTCTTTCGACGGCCGTGACAGTGGTGGGGAAAAGGATGGTAAAGAAGAACAAAGAAAACATTGACATGTCTCTGAGTTTTATGTTACTAGGCAAGTTCATCTGCCTCTTCCACTAGCCTCGGCTTTATTCTGTTATCTTGTCATCTGGGTTCTTCTACTCCTCTTCCTCTTTTTCTCTGTACTCCTCGGGGCCCTGCAGCTCTCCGGTGGACTGCCGACCCTCATTCTCCTCTTCATCCTCCTCATCGTCCTCCCTCTTCATGAGCTCCATGTCTTCTTGGCGGTCGTCTGACTCGGCTGTGCAGATGCCGTAGCATATCAGGATGATCGTGCACAGCGGCAGGCCAAACAGGAACGAGCCCAGCACCGGGAAGCTGCAGAACACCAACTGGGGGGGGGGGGGGGGGGGGATGAAGGGGGTAAATAGGTGATGAGGAAGGGATTGAGAGAGGGGTGAAGGGGGGTGGGGTCGAAGATGGAAAGGGAGGGTGTTCAGGCCAAACCAGACAATTTTGTGAGAAGATCGATTTTCGGCATGTCTCATGCTCTGTCACCTTTCACCGCAGGTGCCAATGCGGTTTATTGAGACGCATCCAATGCAAAAAAAACTATATCTATTGTTTAAACTGGCTGATTTTTATGTGGATTATTTTATTATTGTAATTAGATTTATGCGAGGGTCTTAGGGGGTTATGTTAACTCCCCGCTTTGTGTGTTTTGGAGGTGGTGTGTGTGTGCGTGCGTGCATGCGCGCGCGTGTACCCCGAGGGCAAGTTGATGGCTGCCTTCTCATCTCGTTCACTGTGAATTACCGAGGCTAGCAGGGGCACTACTCAAAAACAGACCACTCAGAGTGCTCAATTCACATTGAAGATTCCCTTGAAATATATTTTTTTACTGTTTTGAATTCCTACTTGAGTGAGGCATGCTTGCACTTCAGACTTTAAAAAAGTATGAAACTTCAATAGGTAATTTTAGGTGGGAAAAATATACATAATCACTTTCCTTTTCCCCTCAGGTGACGTTTTTCCTGCTGAATCAGCATTTTTCAGAACACTACATTGCACTACAATACACTTCCCTCCCAGCTCTAACAGAGTTCTTCTGACCTCCTCTCTATCCTTCTCATTTCCATCCCTCTCTTTGTGGTCTATTCTTTTGCTCTCTCTCTTTACTTCCAGGTTTAGATTCAGATCAACTTTATTATCCCAGGGGCCTCCTGAGTGGCGCTGTGGTCTAAGGCACATCGCAGTGCTAGCTGTGCCACTAGAGGTTCTGTTGCAGCCGTCCGTGACCGGGAGACCCATGGGGCGGCGCACAATTGGCCCAGCATCGTCCGGGTTAGGGCAGGGTTTGGCAGGCAGGGATGTCCTGAAAAAGTGGAGAGCAACACTTATGCAGCTCCACTATACAGAGCATGGAATAAAAGAGTCGCCATATCTGTTCTAATTTGATTTTGAAGAAGTCTCTTTCCCCTTGTACCCTCACTGACATTTTCAACCTCTCCCTGACCGAGTCTGTAATTCCTACATGTTTCAAACAAACCACCATGGCCAAAAGATTGGAGAATGACACAAATATATATTTGTTTAAGTCTGCTGCTTCAGTGTCTTTGGATATTTTTGTCAGATGTTACTATGGAATACTGAAGTATAATTACAAGCATTTCATAAGTGTCAAATGCTTTTATTGACAATTACATGAAGTTGATGCAAAGAGTCAATATTTGCAGTATTGACCCTTCTATATCAAGAGCTCTGCAATCCGCCCTGGCATGCTGTCAATTAACTTCTGGGCCACACTGATGGCAGCCCATTCTTGTACAGTCGTGGCCAAAGGTTTTGAGAATTACACAAATATACATTTTCACAAAGTCTTCTGCATCTGTTTGTATGATGGCAATTTGCATATACTATGAATATAAATATGCTTGGAGTTTGTCAGAATTTTGGGGTTTCTGTTTGCCTCTTGAGGATTGACCACAAGTTCCCATTGGGATTAAGGTCTGGGGAGTTTCCTGGCCATGAACCCAAAATATCGATGTTTTGTTCCCCGAGCCACTTACTTATCACTTTTGCCTTATGGCAAGGTGCTCCATCATGCTGTAAAAGGCATTGTTCTTCACCAAACTGTTCCTGGATGGTTGGGAGAAGTTGCTCTAGGAGGATGTGTTGGTACCATTCTTTATTCATGGCTGTGTTCTTAGGCAAAATTGTGAGTGAGCCCACTCCCTTGGCTGAGAAGCAACCCCACACATGAATGGTCTCAGGATGCTTTACTGTTGGCATGACACAGGACTGATGGCAGTGCTCTCAACTTGTCTCCTCCGGACAAGCTTTTTTCCGGATGCCCCAAACAGTCGGAAAGGGGATTCATCCGAGAAAATGACTCTACTCCAATTCTCTGCAGTCCAATCCCTGTACCTTTTGCAGAATATCAGTCTGTCCCTGATGTTTTTCCTGGAGAGAATTGGCATCTTTGCTGCCCTTCTTGACACCAGGCCATCCTCCAAAAGTCTTCGCCTCACTGTGCGTGCAGATGCACTCACACCTGCCTGCTGCCATTCTTGAGCAAGCTCTGTACTGGTGGTGCCCCGATTCCGCAGCTAAATCAACTTTAGGAGACAGTCCTGGCGCTCGCTTTCTTGGGCGCCCTGAAACCTTCTTCACAACAATTGAACCGCTCTCCTTGAAGTTCTTAGTGATCCGATATATGGTTGATTTAGGTGCAATCTTACTGGCAGCAATATCCTTGCCTGTAAAGCCCTTTTTGTGCAAAGCAATAATGACGGCACGTGTTTCCTTGCAGGTAACCATGTTTAACAGAGGAAGAACAATGATTCCAAGCACCACCCTCCTTTTGAAGCTTCCAGGCTGTTAGTCAAACTCAATCAGCATGACAGAGTGATCTCCAGCCTTGTCCTCATCAACACTGACACCTGTGTTAACGAGAGAATCACTGACATGATGTCAGCTGGTCCTTTTGTGGCAGTGTTGAAATGCAGTGGAAATGTTTTGGGGTGATTCAGTTCATTTGCATGGCAAAGAGGGATTTTGCAATTAATTGCATTTCATTTGATCACTCTTCATAATAACATTCTGGAGTATATGGAAATTGCCATCATACAAATTGAGGCAGCAGACTTTGTGAAAATGTATATTTGTGTCATTCTCAAAACCTTTGGCCATGACTGTAGTCCCTGTGCCCAAGAAAGCGAAGGTAACCTGCCTAAGTGATTACCGCCCCGTTGCACGCACGTCGGTAGCCATGAAGTCCTTTGATAGGCTGGTCATGGCTCATATCAACACTATCATGCCCGAAACCCTAGACTCCAATTCGCATACCGCCTCCACAGATGATATAATCACACTCCACAGCGCCCTTACCCACCTGGACAAAAGGATCAACTATTTGAGAATGTGTTCATTGACTACAGCTCAGTGTTCAACACCATATCAGACCAAAGGACAGCACACTCTGTAGGACAGATTTATAGAACATTTGTAAGATATGGTGTTCCACATTAAAATGGTTCAGTTTGCATTAAAAAAAAATATCTGTTGCAATTTCTTTATCTTTGCAAAGGCACAGTCATTGAATTTCAGTTTAAGGGTCTATTTCGATTCCCAGGTACTTATATGTGGTCACTCTATCGACGGATTCCCCATTGGTCTTCGTAGGGGGTAGTGGAGTTTTGTTCCTTCTGAAATCAATTTCCATGTCTTTTATTTTCTTAATGTTTATTTAAAAAAAAAAGTTATCTGCCCAACAGTGGACGAATTTTGAAGTTGCTCTATCAAAACCTTGAGAGGCTTGGTCTGTGTGGAGGAAACCCACAACAGCAATGTCATCTGCATATTTAAAAAATGTGTGGGGTGCGTCAGAGGCTTGACAATCATTTGTGTACAGTGTGCACAGCATGGGTGAAAGTGCGCAACCTTTAGGGGCTCCTGTATTCACTGTTCTAGATGTAGAGATGGAGGAGTTGAACTTCACTTGTTGAGTACGGTTCACAAGGAAGCTATTCATCCACTTAATCAATAGAGAGTTGACAACCAAATTCACCAGCTTATCTACCAGTAGGTGGCATTGGATGGTGTTCAATGCAATACTGAAAACAATTAATACAATTTTCAACTAGGCTATTTGCCTTTTTTAAATGTTTGTAGATATTGTTCAGTATGACCAGTAATGCATCATCTACATCCCTGGAGGCACGGTAGGCGAATTGGTTTGAGTCTAATTGGGATGAGAGGCCAAAGAAATATATATTTTTCTTCATTATTTTTTCTAAACATTTCATATGTTCAGATGTCAGGGCCACAGGGTGTAAATCGTTATTTTATTTTGGCATGTTGTTTTTAGGTATTGGGACAATCAGCGACTTCTTCCATAAGTCTGGAATTATCTCACTGTTCAGTGACAGCTGGAACAGCTTCTGGAACAGTAATACAAGCTGGTCTGCGCATACCTGAATTGCCTTGCTGCTGACACCATCCGGACCATAAGATTTTTGTGGGTCGACACATTGAATGTATTGCTTGACGTCATTCACAGAGATCTGTATATCAACAGCTGGTATGCTGTCTATACTGCAGTGGCGTGCCGTGGGCCTGGGGGCTGGGCCTTCAGTGAGGTCCTACACAGTCCCACCCGAATTAATCCACCTCTTATTACCATCATTATGATGCCATGGCTCTAGACACTATACATTTAGACAGAAACGCAGTATAAAACCAGGCGTTGCGTCACCTTGAAATTGACATTTTCATTCATAGAATTGCAGGGGAAGAGTACAATACCTTTTCATTGTGCAGCTCCCATTGCCCTGCGCGCTTGTTCGTTGAGCTGTAGATCCACTCGGGTGTCCCCAAAAGTTTTCAAAAGCACCATTGCTTGTAAGTGCCCAGCCGTGTCTCATTGCTGCCTTGGTTAGACAACTCAAGTTTGCAAAGCCAGTGTGGCTCCAAACACCAAATCTATCACTTGCAAATAATAGGCATTCCCAGCAGTACAGTTTGCAGTGCTTCTCGGAGCCTGTGAGCCATTGATAGCGCTCGTAGTTGGAACTTTGAAAGTGGCGAACGAACCCCTTTCCCGCCCGTGACAGGCTTTTTAGACCCCTGGCAACACATGATGGCTGAATATGATTGGATAAAAGATCTAACATAAAGACCAGCCCTCCAAATCTCAACCTGGGGCTGGAAGCAGTGCAACCAAGAGGAAAGCTATGAAATTAAGAGTATAACTCTTACTCTGGGGAATAAGTTAATACATATTTGTGGGAAAATATATTTAAAAAATATATATATTCTGATGATGTTTAGGCCAGCAGAGAAGGCCTTGCTGGCCCTGACGGCCCACCACTGCTATACTGTCCACATAGAGACATGGCTTTGTTATACTGGTGACAAGCAGGGGAATACTACTGGGCATCAGAGAGTAGCTACACAGGATATTGTACAGAGGGGTGTTATTGTGAGAGAGAGTAGAGAGAGTCCTCAGGCAGCAGCACCAGGCATGGCAGCCATGAGGTAGGCTTGCACGGGCCTGGGGACCAGAACTCCGGGACTTCCGTTGTGTTAGGATTATTGTATAATTCATCTGAGTGACTTTATAATACACAAAAGAAAAGGATCTAACTTTTTCAGCTGCCATATAGTGGAGCATATTATAATGCCAAATACTGACACTGGAAATTGATGATGGACGACACAGACACCTCGCTGTGGGGAGAGGAAGAGGAGATTTTTACTCTAAAAAAGGTCACGGAGATATCTCAATAAAGGATGATTGCAATCCTTCCACTGCAAAAATCAGACAGGTGTGAGAATTTATTTTTACGGATTGAACCCTGGTCTTCGGTGGGGAAAGAGAAGTATACATGCGTTTCAGCGAGGAGCAGGACTGCAATCCATGCTCACTTGTCCCAATTCGACCCATAGGGCTTCATATTTGACATCCAGCCCCTACTTAAAAGACACAGGAACATAAAGGTGTAATATTTTCCTATAGTGCAGATTATCCCTCTACCCTTATCATATAGGGCCAGGAGTTTTTCTTACCTTGTGACCTTGACCAAGGAAACCCCCACATATCATATCAAACATTATGCCAATTAAATAGTAGATTAGAGTAACAAAAAAAAAGGTCTATAGTCAAGATGCATCCAAGATACATGCATTCCTTCTTTTTGATGTGACTTGACATGGTATGAATAAAAGGCAATGTGACGCGGTGTTTTTGGAGTGTCATCTCTATTTTTATGCAAACAGTGTGCGACTATGGAGGCAACATGGGCCCCTGACGGTCACAGTTAATGAAACCTTTACAAATTAGAGCTGACAACTGAATCAGAGGAGGTCCAGCACTGGGCAGCCTCACATCTGAGATGACATGCATACACACAGGACACATACAGTCACACACACACAGTAGACAACTACACAGCCCAGCTAAGACAAAGCATGTTGTGCGTCACTGTGCCACTCCACATCTCAGATGTGCACACCCCAGCTGCGATAAGGCAAGCCCCCATACACTCAAACACACACACACAACTGTGCCACACATACCCCCATCCATCACTGTGCTACTCTATACACACACACACACACACACACACACACAACAGCCATCCTGAATAAACAGTCAGCTCATTCACCTTTCAGAGAGCAGACTGCGAGGGCTTTTCAGTAGCACTGCCACACAACATTTTATAGAATGGTTCTGTTACAGCCATGGCCATTACATAGAATGAGAGAGTCGCCCCAGTTATGGCTCATCCAGTTTCCACCCAAACTCAAAATAATGAATGCCTACCAAATGTGAGGCTTTGTCGCGCCGTTGTTACAGCACTAATCCTGTGCTAAAACAGACAGGCAGAAACCAGCCTCACTTAGACAGACAGTCCTATGTACTTTAAGTAAGTAAGTAAGTAGGTAGGTAGGTAGGTCCTTCCTTCCTAAGGGAGCAGGGATTAGTGGCCATTGGCAGGCCAGGATTTAATTCCTCAAAGGAGGCCAATTAATCCTGGGCAGACTTGGCCCGGAGCCATCCAAAACAAATCACAGCTAGGACACACACACACAAGCATGCAAACACAATCGTGTAATCACTACCAACCCAAACACACATTTGAACATGTATTTATATTCTAATCTCTATCACACAGTGTCAGCATTACACAAACACATTTATACGGAGACTTGATTACACACAGGTGGATTGTATTTATCATCATTAGTCATTTAGGTCAACATTGGATCATTCAGAGATCCTCACTGAACTTCTGGAGATAGTTTGCTGCACTGAAAGTAAAGGGGCTGAATAATTTTGCATGCCCAATTTTTCAGTTTTTGATTTGTTAAAAAAGTTTGAAATATCCAATAAATGTCGTTCCACTTCATGATTGTGTCCCACTTGTTGTTGATTCTTCACAAAAAAATACAGTTTTATATCTTTATGTTTGAAGCCTGAAATGTGGCAAAAGGTCGCAAAGTTCAAGGGGGCCGAATACTTTCGCAAGGCACTGTACATAAATGCTATTCTAACACACATATATACACAATATTTAAAAAATATATATATATAATAATAACAATTAACAAGGGTAACTATTAACATATTTTCTATTTACAATATTGTGAAGACCCTCAGTCCTCTACACAATATTGTGCTGCTGGTGCCATGGCCCATAGCAGTCTCTTTCTGCTGTAAAGCAAAGGCTTACTGAACAGGTGGTGCTGGTGATGGGGCATTTCCTGTGACAAAGGGCACAACGACGTATCCCTACTGTGCCTTTTTTGCCCTGAGGCACATTCATGCCTGCATAGATGAATCTGGGCAGGTGAACACCACTGGTTGGAGCAGAAGGGACAGAGGTAGAGGGGACAGAAGGTGCTACAGTGGACTTGCTGTAGCTAGCAAGCTCCTGGATGAGCAGCTCCCTGAAGGCTAGCTGTGAGATGGGGGGCTGTCCACAACTCTTAGCCATTTCCTTCTGGAGGATGATGGCATTCACCACAGCAATGTCAATGAAATGATAGAAAAATGTCTTGTACCATTTCATGGTCTTGTGGAGAACATTGCAGTATCCTATCAGCGCATATGACAGGTCCACACCTCCCATGCTCTTGTTGTAGTCCTTCACAGCAGCTGGAATGGAGACATTTTTTGTGGTCCATGCCCCGGCACCGTCCTTCACACGCCTGACAACGCATCTATCTATTTCCTCTATAATTTGGGTTAAATCTGTATACCTAGACTTTGTTTGAGCTTTTCCTGATTTATTCGCCATATTTTAAATATATAAACTTGTTGAAAATGCTATTGAATATGTACTGCTATGCGTAACACCCGTGGCTCCATCAAGTAGGATTTGAAATGGTGAATGAACCTCTTTTACGCCAGAGTTTACGACAAAGGCTGGTCTTCAAACGTATAACCATTACATATTGCCGTTTACCTCAGCTCATTGGCTATCTTCCAAGCTAGATTTCAAGATGATCAGTGGTCATTGGGCCAAAATACAGTCAATCAACGATAGACCGGTCCTACCATTGGTGCGCAATGATGTCATTGATTGGTGTCTTCAAATCGGTTTGTTTCGGTCAATATGTCTCGAGAAAAGAACCATCAAGTATGGTTGTGTTAGTAACAACCAGAGGATTGCAATGAAACCAACCATGACTGGATAAACGTTTGTTTAGTGTGTGTAATTACCACGAACGCATCTTCCAAAGTTGAATGAGACGGAGCGGTTTACAAATGCGGTTTACAAATGTTTTGTGTTAGGCTATAAAAATTGATTTTATCAAACAAAACGAACATTCACAGTGTAGTTAGGACACTTGGCATTGCCACCAGAGGAAGATCTTCAATGGTACGCAATTTATTTTATTGTTATTTTTTACTTTCATGACGCTAATGCTTGGTTTGAAAATGCTAGTAAAACTTGTGTGCGTGGCGCCGTCCTCAGAAAATAGCATGTTTGCTTTCACAGTAACAGCTTTTTGAAATCTGACACAGCGGCTGGATTAATAAGACGTTCATCTTTTAAATGATGTAAGATACATGTATTTACAAGAATGTTTACTATAACAAATGGTGTATTTAGAATGTTAGCTCTCTGCAATTTCACCGGATGTTGGCCTGGTGGAAGTTAGCGTCTCACCTACCCTAAAACGTAAATAATCGATAAAATTTAAGACGGAGTATACTGTGTTCAATTGCGGATAAAATGAATGTGGAGCGAGTTCCAGGTCACGCGCACCAAAAAAAAAAGTACACCTGGCTTTACACTCAGAAAGGTAAGGGCTACTTCTTCATTTCTCAAAGGAAAAACATCAACCAATTTCTAAAAACTGTTGACATCTAGTGGAAGCCATAGGAACTGCAACCAGGTGCCTCAAATCTAGTTCCCAATAGAAAACCAATTGAAAACAAAGTGATCTCAAAAAAAAAAAAATCCTGGATGATTTGTCTTGTGGGTTTCGCCTGCCAAAAAAGTTGTTATACTCAGACATGATTTTAACAGTTTTAGAAACTTTAGAGTGTGCTCTATTTAAATATACAAATTATATGCATATCCTAGATTCTGGGCCTGAGAAAAAGGCAGTTTACTTTGGGCACGCTTTTCATCCGGAAGTGAAAATACTGCCCTGTAGCCCAAAGAGGTTTTAACAATACATTTGTGGAGTGGATATACTGCAAAAGGTACAGGGATTGGACTGCTGAGGACTGGGGTAGAGTCATTTTCTCTGATGCATCCCCTTTCCGATTTTTTGGGGCATCCGGAAAAAATCTTGTCCATAGAAGACAAGGTGTGTCATGCCAACAGTAAAGCATCCTGAGACCATTCGTGTGGGGTTGCTTCTCAGCCAAGGGAGTGAGCTCACTCACAATTTTGCCTAAGAACACAGCCATGAATAAAGAATGGTCCCGACACATCCTTCGAGAGCAACTTCTCCCAACCATCCAGGAACAGTTTGGTGACGAACAATGCCATTTCCAGCATGATGGAGCACCTTGCCACAAGGCAAAAGTGATAACTAAGTGGCTCGGGCAACAAAACATCGATATTTTGGGTCCATGGCTAGGAAACTCCCCAAACCTTAATCCCATTGAGAACTTGTGGTCAATCCTCAAGAGGCGGGTGGACAAACAAAACCCGACAAATTCTGACAAACTCCAAGCATTGATTATGCAAGAATGGGCTGCCATCAGTCAGGATGTGGCCCAGAAGTTAATTGACAGCATGCCAGGGCGGATTGTAGAGGTCTTGAAAAAGAAGAGTCAACACTGCAAATATTGACTCTTTGCATCAACTTCATGTAATTGTCAATAAAAGCCTTTGACACTTATGAAATGCTTGTAATTATACTTCAGTATTCCATAGTAACATCTGACAAAAATATCTAAAGACACTGAAGTAGCAAACTTTGTGGAAATTCATTTTTGTGTCATTCTCAAAACTTTTGGCCACGACTGTACTATATGTGAGAGCAAAAAAACAATAATTCTAATGTACATATTTCTAAACACCTCAGAATGGTAAATAAACTACTTGAAATTGACTGGGGTAAAAATGTGTCTTTTAATCGTTATCAAATGTCCATCAACACACTGGGAGAATATGAATGCTACCATGATTTCAAGCACTGAATTCCTTAACATTTGACATAATTTACTATCAAATGAATCTGTTAGTGATGTAATAATTGATTATAGGGCCTTGATTTTCTTCTTGACCAGGAAAACTGTAGTTCCTAATTCCACACCATAGGCGATGTCATCAACATCAATCTACATCAAAATCATTCCTAATAATTTTCTATGGTGTGTATTATTACATATATTGAGATCATGATTCCCATCTCCCCTATAGCCCCAGAGGTTAGGCCCTGTGCCTGAGGAGAGCTGAGTAGCTTGCTAGCTGCAGACATAGACATTTTAGTTAACATAAATATCACTGATTTAATTTGACCAAAACAACTTCTAATACATATTGTATTGCTACATATTGTAATATATATTGTGATACCTCTCACTCTGCTCTTGGAAGCTATGCTCTGATTCGAAGAAACATCCGGAGCCCCTTCCTTGTGTGGAGACTCCTTTCCAACTTACACAAAGAGCACGTTGTGTCTCCTCATCATAGTCAACCATCTGTTTGCTTGGAAGTTCTCGGACTGCTGGCCTGGAGAGGACAGAAGACATACACACAAACAGAAACATTACAGTTAAGATAATGTCTTTGACATCAGTTAAAATGCTTAGCGACGGAACACAGGGTGAACGAATCATGCATCAGTCAATAATTATTTTATTTAAATGTTATAGTCTACCTGGATAATATTTTACAGTACTTTAGCTAGCCATTCTTGTACTAGAGAAAGAGCTGATGGACCAAATTCAGCCACATTGGCTTGTTGAACGTCGACATACTCTACAGCAAAGTAAATGGACAAACTTTATTTCGCGATTACCGTACTACATGTAAGATAAGGCAAACAAAAACAGACAATCTAGGAGAAAAAGAAACGCACACCTATTTAGGCGTGGTGCTGGCTAGCGGAGTAGAAAACTTGAAAATAAAGGGGAGCCGCACACTCTAGGAGCTCAGATGCAAAAATGTAATATCCAAGCTTTCTTCATCAGAGTATAATCACAAACACTGCGGGATGACTCGTTTATATAGTGTTAAAAGACACACAGGTGTCTGTAATCATGGCCAAGAGTGGCCTAATAGCATTGGTTAATTCTCAAATATTAAAATGGCATACAAAGAACAGCATACAAAAAAACAAATGGATAGCATACGATCATAAATTAATTTTAGACTACACACGCTTACAAACAATTACAATGGCAAAGTCACAATAATCACAAGAATGGCTTCAGATCAAAGTCTACGTTGAGAACTACGAAAGAGCTGCTTGGTTAATCTATCAATTCAGTCACATTGGCTTGTTGAACATCGACATATTGTACAGCAAAGTAAATGGACAAACTTTATTTCGCGCTTACCGTACTACATGTAAAATAAGGCAAAACAAAACAGACAAATTGCTCTACGATTAGACAGGCCACTTGTTTCTATTTTCGATGCACCATCCTATTAAACTTATTAAATGAAGATACAATGTAGTAATCAATCAGTAACAAGGCCTATATATGGATGAAAGAAACAAAGATATTACACTGTGGTAGTAATACTGTCTTCTATTCGCCATTTCAGGGGCATTACAATGTAGCAGCAGGGCGCTCAGAGTGCGCTCTAGGCGTTCGTAAATTCAGAGCGTTTCGCTCTGAGTTCAGAGCGCACAATGGACGCTCTGGCAGGGGAGTAGGGTTGAACCGAGCGTTCTAGGCTCACAACGGCAGTCAAGCACGACTGGCTAAAGTTAGCTAGCTTGCTAGTAACTTCCAGAAAAACATGAGAGAACACCTCAGTCTGACCATTTTACTCGCCCAGCAGAGCTGGTTAGGGGGTTTTCATGTTATCCAGAGCGTTGGTGACTGTAACTGTGCTTCTGGCAACAATTTAATTACGCTTTTTTCCCCGACGTTTAATGACACCGGCCATATTCAAAGCATGTTGATGGTCAGTTATCCTGCGCTCTGCCACGCTCAGACGGGAGTGCTCTGACATCGGAGTAGACAGCCAGAGCGAATTTACAAACGCTCCCTTAGATTGAAACACGTTGATGCTGATGTCGCAATCAAACCGTGACAGTTGCCCAGGGAACTTGTCAAACAAAACATTCCAGACATTTGAATGTAGAGCCGGCTAGAGGTGACTAGCTAGCTATTATTTGCTTCTCAGAAAAAAAGTGCATATTCCAGAAATATGTCGACCACTATGTATCCAACAGAAAGTATTTACAACCTTATTCCAAGGGAGGAGGTTAAAATAGAGAAACCACCAAGGTATGACTGCCTATAGCTAGCAAACGTAGCTAGCTAACAATGTAACTGTATGTAGGCTACATTGTAGCTAGCTAAACTTATTTGCACCGTACACAGCCGATGGCATTTTTACTGTACCCAGCTAGCCACATATATTTATGTAGCCTATGTTTCTGTGTATTGGGAATGTATAGAGATACTTTGTTGCCACAACCTGCACAGTGAAAAAGACTGCACATTCTTCTGACTCATGCCATGTCCTGTAATAATCTATCAATCTTGTCTTTTTTATTCCATTGTCAAGGTATATGTCAAAGTTTAGGGCACAAGTTAAGCATGAGAAAATGCTGAATAAGCCTACCAACAAGACTATGGGACAAGTAAAAGTAGACTTGCCCTCTCCAGAGAAATATCTGCTCAAGCACTCCAAGGAACCCAAACTTCCTGAAAGTAAGCAATAGGATGAGATTACATCTCAATATCACTTTGTTTGGAGGTCATTTCCTAACTCTGTGTCTATGTTGTTATACCCTTAGAGCAACCATTTTCATATTTGGATGATGAGACTTTCAAAAAACCACAAATACCTGCCAAAGCAGACAACCCACTTATGGGCATTCACACCAAAAAGGACTTTGTAAAGACAAACGCCTTTGAGAACATCATGGCAGTGCCAAAAAAGCCACAGCCTATCTATGCCGACACTAAAACTGGAGACAAACAGCTCCTGGAAAATTCAGGACTACTCCCAAAGTACATCAAGAAAAAGGTGAACTTATCATTACATATGCAAATAGTGTTTTTTCTTTGTCTGTCAAGCAGGTAGTGATTTGTCCAAGATTTTGATTGCTATTCAAAGAAAGATACTTATATGCTTATTGCACAAAGACACTCAACCTATTTGAACTGAACTGAAGAGGAGCCCAACATAACTATTTTCCCATCCCCTCTCTAGGACTTTGGGAAGACCCCTGAGTACTTGCAGCATCGCACTGAGGAGGTGAGGAGGGCTCAGGATGAGTATGACAGCTTTGTCAAGGAACACATGAGACAGGGCACCATGAAACAGCTCTCTGAGGATGAGCGAAACAACATCCTACAGGTAAACCACTTAGGTCCTTAGAACCAAGCCAATAGAATCTGACCTAGAATTATTCATAAAGTTTCATTACATTCATGTATGTGTTTTAGTTGATTAGTCATTTAGATAAGATTCAATATTTGAACAATGTATCAAATGATAAATAGGCTTACAAAGCACTAGCATACATTCAAATTGAATGAAGGGTGTGAGAGGGGTAAGATTTGTGTCTGTTAATTTTTGGAACACGGATGGGCATTACGATTATTTAAACAAATATATATTTTATTTATGATAAAAAATAATAATAATTACGAAACATACACATACAAACGACAACATACAGAAGCATACAAACATCCACAACATCACCCCTGCCCAGACCCACCTACTCACACCCCCATCTCCAGTGCATCATCACTCCGCCACATGGCCTCAAACTGCACCATTTTGTTTCTCCATCGCCCACTCACTTTCAACATTTGGATAATAAATCATTTGTATTTGTATTTATTATGGATCCCCATTAGCTGCTGCCAAAACAGCAGCTACTCTTCCTGGGGTCCAGCAAAATTAAGCCAGTCTATACAATTTTAAAAACATTACAATACATTCACAGATTTCACAACACACTGTGTGCCCTCAGGCCCCTACTCCACCACTACCACATATCTACATTAATAAATCCATATGTACAGTGCCTTGCGAAAGTATTCGGCCCCCTTGAACTTTGCGACCTTTTGCCACATTTCAGGCTTCAAACATAAAGATATAAAACTGTATTTTTTTGTGAAGAATCAACAACAAGTGGGACACAATCATGAAGTGGAACGACATTTATTGGATATTTCAAACTTTTTTAACAAATCAAAAACTGAAAAATTGGGCGTGCAAAATTATTCAGCCCCTTTACTTTCAGTGCAGAAAACTCTCTCCAGAAGTTCAGTGGGGATCTCTGAATGATCCAATGTTGACCTAAATGACTAATGATGATAAATACAATCCACCTGTGTGTAATCAAGTCTCCGTATAAATGCACCTGCACTGTGATAGTCTCAGAGGTCCGTTAAAAGCGCAGAGAGCATCATGAAGAACAAGGAACACACCAGACAGGTCCGAGATACTGTTGTGAAGAAGTTTAAAGCCGGATTTGGATACAAAAAGATTTCCCAAGCTTTAAACATCCCAAGGAGCACTGTGCAAGCGATAATATTGAAATGGAAGGAGTATCAGACCACTGCAAATCCAACCTCCGAGGCTTTTCTCTATCAGGCCCAATCAATCAGAACATTTTATTTCCTCCATCTTTGAATGATGGGGCTTTTGGCATTTGGCACTCACTAGGCCTTTCCTCGCTAGCCCAATTATTATTTGATGGTACATTTGCCTCTTTTTCTCAGCTGCAGGAAAAGTTCAATCTCCCCCAATCCCACTTTTTCCGCTATCTCCAGACTAGAAACTTTGTCAGGGCTAATACACCTGGATTTCCCAATAGGCCTGCGAATACAGCTATAGAGAGCATCTTGGAGCTGAACAAGCTTCCTAGGGGCGCAATTTCAATTTCAGATGTATATGCAATCATTCATGACTTACAGAACCCTTCTTTGGTGCCTTTAAAGACTCGATGGGAAAAGGATTTGGGGGAGGAACTTGGGGAAGACGCCTGGGAATCTGTGCTGCACAGGGTGCACTCGTCCTCTTTTAGCACTAGACACAGCCTCATTCAATTCAAGGTGGTTCACCGTATCCACTGGTCGGGGGCCAAACTTGGAAGAATATTCTCTGATTTTGATCCTACCTGTGTCAGATGTAAGGTGGAACCAGCCACACTGTAGCATATGTTTTGGGGCTGTCATAAACTGTCAGGTTTCTGGGAATTAATATTTAAATGTTTCTCTGATATATATGACACTGTTATAGATCCGTCTCCCCTTACAGCCCTTTTTGGAGTACTGCCCATGGGTACCCCCCTATCAAGAATCCAGTCGGACACTGTTGCTTATACAACTCTTTTAGCTAGACGGCTAATACTACAGAACTGGAAGATGGCAGCTCCCCCATCTTATAAATATTGGGTGAGGGATGTGTTGTGCTCTCTGAAACTAGAAAAAATTCAATTCAATTCACGTGGGAACCCCAAACTGTTTGATGAGGCTTGTGTTGCTTGTTGTGTGTTGTGTTGTGTGGTGTGTGTTGTGTGTGTTGTGTTGTGTGTTGTGTTTTGTTTGTTGTGTTGTGTGTGGTGTGTGGTTTTGTGTGTGTTGTGTTGTGTTGTGTGTTTGTGTTGTGTCTTGTGTTGTATGTTGTATGTTGTGTGTGTTGTGTGTGTTGTGTGTTGTGTGTTGGTTTGGGTGTGTGTGTGTTTCGTGTTGTGTGTTGTGTTTGAGTGTGTGTGTGTGTGTGTTGGTTTGGGTGTGTGTGTTGGTTTGGGTGTGTGTGTGTGTGTTGGTTTGGGTGTTGTGTTGTGTGTTGTGTTGCTTGTTGTGTGTTGTGTTTTGTTTGTTGTGTTGTGTGGTGTGTGGTTTTGTGTGTGTTGTGTTGTGCGTTGTGTTGTGTGTTGTATGTTGTATGTTGTGTGTTGTGGTGTGTTGTGTTTGAGTGTGTGTGTGTTGTGTGGTGTGTTGTTGTGTGTGGTGTGTTGTGTGTTGTGGTGTTGTGTGTTGTGTTGTGTTGTGTTTTGTGTGTTGTGTGGTGTGTTGCGTGGTGTGTTGTGTGTTGATGTCATGTTGTGTGTTGTGTGTTGTGTTGTGTGTTGTGTGTGGTGTGTGGTGTGGTGTGTGCTGTGTGTTGTGTTGTGTGTGTGTTTCGTGTTGTGTGTTGTGTTTGAGTGTGTGTGTGTGTGTGTGGTTTGTGTGTGTGTGTGTGGTGTGTGGTGTGTGGTGTGTTGTGTGTTGATGTAATGTGTTGTGTGTTGTGTTGCGTTGTGTGTTGTGTGTTTTGTGTGTTCTGTGGTGTGTGGTGTGTTGGGTGTGGTGTGTGGTGTGTTGTTGTGTGTGGTATTGTGTGTTGTGTTGCTTGTTGTGTGTTGTGTTGTGTGGTGTGTTGTTGTGTGTGGTGTGTTGTGTGTTGCGTGGTGTGTTGTGTGTTGATGTAATGTGTTGTGTGTTGTGTTGCGTTGTGTGTTGTGTGTTGTGTGTTCTGTGTGTTGTGTGGTGTGTTGTGTGTGGTGTGTGGCGTGTGGTGTGTTGTTGTGTGTTGGGTGTTGTGTGGGGTGTGTTGTGTGTTGTGTGGTGTGTGGTATTGTGTGTTGTGTTGCTTGTTGTGTGTTGTGTTGTGTGGTGTGTGTTGTGTTGTGTGTTGTGTGGAGTGTTGTGTTGTGTGTTGTGTTGTGTGTTGTGTGTTGTGTTTTGTTTGTTGTGTTGTGTGTGGTTTGTGGTTTTGTGTGTGTTGTGTGTTGTGTTGTGTTGTGTTGTGTTTGTGTTGTGTGTTGTGTTGTATGTTGTATGTTGTGTGTTGTGGTGTGTTGTGGTGTGTTGTGTTGTGTGTTGTGTTGTGTGTTGTGGTTTGTGTTTGAGTGTGTGTGTGTGTTTTGTGTTGTGTGTTGTGTTTGAGTGTGTGTGTGTGTGTGTGTTGGTTTGGGTGTGTGTGTTGGTTTGGGTGTTGTGTTGTGTTGTGTTGCTTGTTGTGTGTTGTGTGGTATTGTGTGTTATGTTGCTTGTTGTGTGTTGTGTTTTGTTTGTTGTGTGTGGTTTTGTGTTTGTTGTGTTGTGTTGTGTGTTGTATGTTGTATGTTGTGTGTTGTGGTGTGTTGTGTTTGAGTGTGTGTGTGTGTTGTGTGTTGTGTTGTGTGTTGTGTGTGGCGTGTGGTGTGTTGTTGTGTGTTGTGGTGTTGTGTGTTGTGTTGTGTTTTGTGTGTTGTGTGGTGTGTGATGTGGTGTGTGGTGTGTTGCGTGGTGTGTTGATGTAATGTTGTGTGGTGTGTGGTGTGTGTGGCGTGTGGTGTGTTGTGTTGCGTGTTGCGTGTTGTGTGTTGTGTGCTGTGTGTTGTGTTGTGTGTGTGTTTCGTGTTGTGTGTTGTGTTTGAGTGTGTGTGTTGGTTTGGGTGTGTGTGTTGGTTTGGGTGTGTGTGTGTGTGTGTGTGGGTGTGTGTGTGTGTGTTGGTTTGGGTGTTGTGTTGTGTTGCGTGTTGTGTGTTGTGTGGTATTGTGTGTTGTGTTGCTCGTTGTGTGTTGTGTGTTGTGTTTTGTTTGTTGTGTTGTGTGGTGTGTGGTTTTGTTTGTGTTGTGTTGTGTGTTTGTGTTGTGTGTTGTGTTGTGTTGTATGTTGTGTGTTGTGGTGTGTTGTGTTTGAGTGTGTGTGTGTGTTGTGTTGTGTTGTGTGTGGCGTGTGGTGTGTTGTTGTGTGTGGTGTGTTGTGTTGTGTGTTGTGGTGTTGTGTGTTGTGTTCTGTTGTGTTTTGTGTGTTAGGTGTGTGATGTGGTGTGTGGTGTGTGGTGTGTTGCGTGGTGCGGTGTGTGTTGATGTAATGTGGTGTGTTGTGTGTTGTGTGTGGTGTGTGGTGTGTGTGGTGTGTGGCTTGTTGTGTGTTGGGTGTTGGGTGTTTTGTGGTGTGTGGTGTGTGGTGTGTGGTATTGTGTGTTGTGTTGCTTGTTGTGTTGTGTGGTGTGTTGTGGTGTGTTGCGTGGTGTGTTGTGTGTTGATGTAATGTGTTGTGTGTTGTGTGTTGTTTTGTGTGGTGTGTTGTGTGTGGTGTTTGGCGTGTGTGGTGTTGTTGTGTGTTGTGTGGCGTGTGTTGTGTGTTGTGTGGTATTGTGTGTTGTGTTGCTTGTTGTGTGTTGTGTTGTGTGGTGTGGTGTGTGGAGTGTTGTGTGGTGTGTGGTGTGTGGTTTTGTGAATGTTGTGTGTTGTGTTGTGTGTTGTGTGTTTGTGTTGTGTGTTGTGTTGTGTTGTGTTGTATGTTGTGTGTTGTGGTGTGTTGTGTTTGAGTGTGTGTGTGTGTGTTGTGTTGTGTTGTGTTGTGTGTTGTGTGTGGCGTGTGGTGTTGTGTGTGGTGTGTTGTGTTGTGGTGTTGTGTGTTGTGTTGTGTTGTGTTTTGTGTGTTAGGTGTGTGATGTGGTGTGTGGTGTGTGGTGTGTTGTGTGTTGATGTAATGTTGTGTGTGGTGTGTGGTGTGGTGTGTGGTGTGTTGTTTTGTGTGTTGTGTGTGTTGTGTTGTGTGTTGTGTTTTGGGTGTTGTGTGGCGTGTGTTGTGTGGTGTGTGGTGTGTTGCGTGGTGTGTTGTGTGTTGATGTAATGTGTTGTGTGTTGTGTTGCGTTGTGTGTTGTTTTGTGTGTTGTGTGGTGTGTTGTGTGTGGTGTGTGGCATGTGGGGTGTTGTTGTGTGTTGTGTGTTGGGTGTTGTGTGGCGTGTGTTGTGTGGTGTGTGGTATTGTGTGTTGTGTTGCTTGTTGTGTGTTGTGTGGTGTGTGGTGTGGTGTGTGGAGTGTTGTGTTGTGTGTTGTATTGTGTGTTGTGTGTTGTGTTTTGTTTGTTGTGTTGTGTGGTTTTGTGTGTGTTGTGTTGTGTGTTGTGTTGTGTGTTGTGTTGTGTGGTATTGTGTGTTGTGTTGCTTGTTGTGTGTTGTGTTGTGTGGTGTGTGGAGTGTTGTTTTGTGTGTTGTATTGTGTGTTGTGTGTTGTGTTTTGTTTGTTGTGTTGTGTGGTTTTGTGTGTGTTGTGTTGTGTGTTGTGTTGTGTGTTGTGTTGTGTTGTGTTTTGTGTTGTGTGTTGTGTTGTGTGTTGTATGTTGTATGTTGTTTTGTGTTGTGGTGTGTTGTGGTGTGTTGTGTTGTGGTTTGTGTGTGTGTGTTGGTTTGTGTGTGTGTGTTGGTTTGGGTGTTGTGTTGTGTTGTGTTGTATGTTGTGTGTTGTGTTTTGTTTGTTGTGTTGTGTGGTTTTGTGTGTGTTGTGTTGTGTGTTGTGTGGTATTGTGTGTTGTGTTGCTTGTTGTGTGTTGTGTTGTGTGGTGTGTGGTGTGGTGTGTGGAGTGTTGTGTTGTATGTTGTGTGTTGTGGTGTGTTGTGTGTTGTGTTGTGTTGTGTGTTGTGTTGTGTGTGGCGTGTGGTGTGTTGTTGTGTGTGGTGTGTTGTGTTGTGTGTTTTGGTGTTGTGTGGTGTGTGATGTGGTGTGTGGTATGTTGCGTGGTTTGTTGTGTTTTGATGTAATGTGGTGTGTTGTGTGTTGTTTTGTGTTGTGTGTGGTGTGTGTTGTGTGTGGTGTGTTGTGTGTTGGGTGTTGTGTGGCATGTGTTGTGTGTTGTGTGGTGTGTGGTATTGTGTGTTGTGTTGCTTGTTGTGTGTTGTGTTGTGTGGTGTGTTGTGTGGTGTGTTGTGTGTTGCGTTGTGTGTTCTGTGTTGATGTAATGTGTTGTGTGTTGTGTGTTGTGTGGTGTGTTGTGTGGTGTGTTGTGTGTTGTGTGTTGTGTGTTGTGTGTGGCGTGGTGTGTGTTGTGTGTGTTTCGTGTTGTGTGTTGTGTTTGAGTGTGTGTGTTGGTTTGGGTGTGTGTGTTGGTTTGGGTGTGTGTGTGTGTTGTGTGTTGATGTAATGTTGTGTGTGGTGTGTGTGGTGTGTTGTGTTGCGTGTTGCGTGTTGTGTGTTGTGTTGTGTGTGTGTTTCGTGTTGTGTGTTGTGTTTGAGTGTGTGTGTTGGTTTGGGTGTGTGTTTGTGTGTGTGTGTGTGTGTGTGTGTGTTGTTGTGTGTGGTGTGTTGTGTTGTGTGTTTTGGTGTTGTGTGGTGTGTGATGTGGTGTGTGGTATGTTGCGTGGTTTGTTGTGTTTTGATGTAATGTGGTGTGTTGTGTGTTGTTTTGTGTTGTGTGTGGTGTGTGTTGTGTGTGGTGTGTTGTGTGTTGGGTGTTGTGTGGCATGTGTTGTGTGTTGTGTGGTGTGTGGTATTGTGTGTTGTGTTGCTCGTTGTGTGTTGTGTGTTGTGTTTTGTTTGTTGTGTTGTGTGGTTTTGTGTGTGTTGTGTGTTTGTGTTGTATGTTGTGTTGTATGTTTTGTGTTGTGGTGTGGTGTGTTGTGTGTTGTGTTGTGTTGTGTGTGGCGTGTGGTGTGTTGTTGTGTGTGGTGTGTTGTGTTGTGTGTTGTGTGTTGTGGTGTTGTGTGTTGTGTTGTGTTGTGTTTTGTGTGTTAGGTGTGTGATGTGGTGTGTGTTGCGTGGTGTGTTGCGTGGTGTGTTGTGTGTTGATGTAATGTGGTGTGTTGTGTGGTGTGTGGTGTGGTGTGTGTTGTGTGTGGCGTGTGGTGTGTTGTGTTGATTGTTGCGTGTTGTGTGTTGTGTGTGTTGTGTTGTGTTGTGTTGTGTGTTGGGTGTTGTGGTGTGTGGTATTGTGTGTTGTGTTGCTTGTTGTGTGTTGTGTTGTGTGTTGTGTGGTGTGTTGTTGTGTGTGGTGTGTGGTGTGTTGTGTGGTGTGTTGTGTGTTGATGTAGTGTGTTGTGTGTTGTGTTGCGTTGTGTGTTGTGTGGTGTGTTGTGTGTGGTGTGTGGCTTGTGAGGTGTTGTTGTGTGTTGGGTGTTGTGTGTTGTGTGGTGTGTGGTACTGTGTGTTGTGTTGCTTGTTGTGTGTTGTGTTGTGTGGTGTGTGGTGTGGTGTGTGGAGTGTTGTGTTGTGTGTTGTATTGTGTGTTGTGTGTTGTGTTTCGTCTGTTGTGTTGTGTGGTTTTGTGTGTGTTGTGTTGTGTGTTGTGGTTTGTGTTTGAGTGTGTGTGTGTGTTGTGTGTTGTGTTGTGTGTTGGTTTGGGTGTGTGTGTGTTTCGTGTTGTGTGTTGTGTTTGAGTGTGTGTGTGTGTTATGGTTTGGGTGTGTGTGTTGGTTTGGGTGTTGTGTTGTGTTGTGTTCTGTTGTATGTTGTATGTTGTGTGTTGTGTTTGTTTGTTGTGTTGTGTGGTGTGTGGTTTTGTGTGGGTTGTGTTGTGTGTTGTGTGTTTGTGTTTGTGTTGTGTGTGTGTGTGTGTGTTGTGTGTTGTGTTGTGTGTGGCGTGTGGTGTGTTGTTGTGTGTGGTGTGTTGTGTTGTGTGTTTTGGTGTTGTGTGGTGTGTGATTTGGTGTGTGGTGTGTGGTGTGTTGCGTGGTGTGTTGTGTGTTGATGTAATGTGGTGTGTTGTATGTTGTTTTGTGTTGTGGTGTGTGGTGTGGTGTGTGGCGTGTGTTGTGTGGTGTGTGGTGTGTGGTATGTTGTGTTGCTTGTTGTGTGTTGTGTGGTGTGGTGTTTTGTGTGTTGCGTGGTGTGTTGTGTGTTGATGTAATGTGTTGTGTGGTGTGTGGTATTGTGTGTTGTGTTGCTTGTTGTGTGGTGTGTGGTGTGTGGTGTGTGGTGTGTTGTGTGTTGTGTGTTATGTGTTGTGTGTGGCGTGTTGTGTGTTGTGTTGTGTGGTGTTGTGTGTTGGGTGTTGTGTTGTGTTATGTGTTGGGTGTTGGGTGTTGTGTTGCGTGTTGTGTGGTGTTTTGTGTTGCTTGTTGTGTGTTGTGTTGTGTGGTGTGTGGTGTGGTGTGTGGAGTGTTGTATTGTGTGTTGTATTGTGTGTTGCGTGTTGTGTTGTGTTGTGTGTTGTGTTGTGTGTTGTGTGTTGTGTTGTGTGTTGTATGTTGTATGTTGTGTGTTGTGGTGTGTTGTGTTGTGGTTTGTGTTTGAGTGTGTGTGTTTGTTGTGTGTTGTGTTGTGTTGTGTGTTGGTGTTGTGTTGTTTCGTGTTGTGTGTTGTGTTTGAGTGTGTGTGTGTGTTATGGTTTGGGTGTGTGTGTTGGTTTGGGTGTGTGTGTGTGTGTGTGTGTGTGTGTGTGTGTGTGTTGGTTGGTTTGGGTGTTGTGTTGTGTTGTGTTCTGTTGTATGTTGTATGTTGTGTGTTGTGTTTTGTTTGTTGTGTTGTGTGGTGTGTGGTTTTGTGTATGTTGTGTTGTGTTGTGTGTTTGTGTTGTGTGTTGTGTTGTGTTGTATGTTGTATGGTGTGTGTTGTGGTGTGTTGTGTAGTGTGTGTTGTGTGTTGTGTTGTGTTGTGTGTTGTGTGTGTGTGGCGTGTGGTGTGTTGTTGTGTGTGGTGTGTTGTGTTGTGTGTTTTGGTGGTGTGTGGTGTGGTGTGTTGTGTGTTGATGTAATGTGGTGTGTTGTGTGTTGTTTTGTGTTGTGTGTGGTGTGTGGTGTGGTGTGTGTTGTGTGTGTTGTGTTGTGTGGTGTGTTGTGTGGCGTGTGGTGTGTGGTATTGTGTGTTGTGTTGCTTGTTGTGTGTTGTGTGGTGTGTTGTGTGTTGCGTGGTGTGTTGTGTGTTGATATAATGTGTTGTGTGGTGTGTGGTATTGTGTGTTGTGTTGCTTGTTGTGTGTTGTGTTGTGTGGTGTGTTATGTGTTGTGTGTGGCGTGTTGTGTGTTGTGTGGTGTTGTGTTGTGTGTTGGGTGTTGTGTTGTGTTATGTGTTGGGTGCTGGGTGCTGGGTGTTGTGTTGTGTTGCGTGTTGTGTGTTGTGTGGTATTGTGTGTTGTGATGTGTGGTGTGTTTTGTGTTGTGTTGTGTGTTGTGTGTTGGGTTGTGTGTTGTGTGTTGTGGTTTGTGGTGTGTGTTGTGGTGTGTGTTGTGTGTTGGGTTGTGTGTTGGGTTGTGTGTTGTGTGGTGTGTGGTGTTGTGTGTTGTTTGTTGTTTGTAGTGTGGTGTGGTGTGTTGTGTTGTGTGTTGTGTTGCTTTGTGTGTTGTGTTGCTTTGTGTGTTGTGTTGTGTGGTGTGTTGTGTGTTGTGTGTTTTGTGTTGTGTGTGTTGTGTTTTGTGTTGTGTGGTGTGTTGTGTGTTGTGTGTGGTGTGTGGTGTGTTGTGTATTGTGTTGTGTGTGGCGTGTGGCGTGTTGTGTGTTGTGTGTTGTGTGTTGTTTTGTGTGGTGTGTTGTGTGTTGTGTGTTGTGTGGTGTTTGTCGTGTGGTGTGTTGTTGTGTGTGGTGTGTTGTGTTGTGTGTTGGGTGTTGTGTGGCCTGTGTTGTGTGGTGTGTGGTATTGTGTGTTGTGTTGCTTGTTGTGTGTTGTGTTGTGTGGTGTTTGGTGTGTGGTGTTCTGTGGTATGTTGTATGTTGTGTGTTGTGTTTTGTTTGTTGTGTTGTGTGGTGTGTGGTTTTGTGTATGTTGTGTTGTGTGTTTGTGTTGTGTGTTGTGTTGTGTTGTATGTTGTATGGTGTGTGTTGTGGTGTGTTGTGCTTGAGTGTGTGTGTGTGTGTGTTGTGTGTTGTGTTGTGTTGTGTGTTGTGTGTTGTGTTGTGTGTGGCGTGTGGTGTGTTGTTGTGTGTGGTGTGTTGTGTTGTGTGTTTTGGTGGTGTGTGGTGTGTTGCGTGGTGTGTTGTGTGTTGATGTAATGTGGTGTGTTGTGTTTTGTGTTGTGTGTGGTGTGTGGTGTGGTGTGTGTTGTGTGTGTTGTGTTGTGTAGTGTGTTGTGTGGCGTGTGGTGTGTGGTATTGTGTGTTGTGTTGCTTGTTGTGTGTTGTGTTGTGTGTTGTGTGGTGTGTTGTGTGTTGCGTGGTGTGTTGTGTGTTGATATAATGTGTTGTGTGGTGTGTGGTATTGTGTGTTGTGTTGCTTGTTGTGTGTTGTGTTGTGTGGTGTGTTATGTGTTGTGTGTGGTGTGTTGTGTGTTGGGTGTTGTGTTGTGTTATGTGTTGGGTGCTGGGTGTTGTGTTGTGTTGCGTGTTGTGTGTTGTGTGGTATTGTGTGTTGTGATGTGTGGTGTGTTTTGTGTTCTGTTGTGTGTTGGGTTGTGTGTTGTGTGTTGTGGTTTGTGTTGTGGTTTGTGGTGTGTGTTGTGGTGTGTGTTGTGTGTTGGGTTGTGTGTTGGGTTGTGTGTTGTTTGTTGTGTGGTGTGTGGTGTTGTGTGTTGTTTGTTGTTTGTAGTGTGGTGTGGTGTGTTGTGTTGTGTGTTGTGTTGCTTTGTGTGTTGTGTTGTGTGGTGTGTTGTGTGTTGTGTGTTTTGTGTTGTGTGTGTTGTGTTTTGTGGTGTGTTGTGTGTTGTGTTGTGTTGTGTGTGGTGTGTGGTGTGTTGTGTATTGTGTTGTGTGTGGCGTGTGGCGTGTTGTGTGTTGTGTTGTGTGGTGTGTTGTGTGTTGTGTGTTGTGTGGTGTTTGGCGTGTGGTGTGTTGTTGTGTGTGGTGTGTTGTGTTGTGTGTTGGGTGTTGTGTGGCCTGTGTTGTGTGGTGTGTGGTATTGTGTGTTGTGTTGCTTGTTGTGTGTTGTGTTGTGTGGTGTTTGGTGTGTGGTGTGTTGTTGTGTGTGGTGTGTGGTGTGCGGTGTGTTGTGTGTTGCGTGGTGTGTTGTGTGTTGATGTAATGTGTTGTGTTGTGTGTTGTGTTGCGTTGTTTTGTGTGTGTTGTGTTGTGTGGTGTGGTGTGTTGTGTGTGGTATTGTGTGTTGTGTTGTGTGGTGTGTTGTGATGTGGGGTGTGTTGTGTGTTGTGTTGTGTGTTGTGTGTTGGGTTGTGTGTTGTGTGTTGTGGTTTGTGTTGTGTGTTGTGTTGTGTGTTGTGGTGTGTGTTGTGGTGTGTGTTGTGTGTTGGGTTGTGTGTTGGGTTGTGTGTTGTTTGTTGTGTGGTGTGTGGTGTTGTGTGTTGTTTGTTGTGTTGTGTGTTGTGTGTTTTGTGTTGTGTGTGGTGTGTTTTGTGTTGTGTGGTGTGTTGTGTGTTGTGTTGTGTGTTGTTTTGTGTGTTGTGTTGTGTGTGGTGTGTGGTGTGTTGTGTATTGTGGCGTGTGGCGTGTGGCGTGTTGTGTGTTGTTTTGTGTGTTGTGTGGTGTGTGTCGTGTTGTGTGGTGTGTGGCGTGTGGTGTGTTGTGGTGTGTTGTGTTGTGTGTTGTGTGGTGTGTGGTATTGTGTGTTGTGTTGCTTGTTGTGTGGTGTTTGGTGTGTGGTGTTCTGTGGTATGTTGTATGTTGTGTGTTGTGTTTTGTTTGTTGTGTTGTGTGGTGTGTGGTTTTGTGTATGTTGTGTTGTGTGTTGTGTTGTGTGTTGTGTGTTTGTGTTGTGTGTTGTGTTGTGTTGTATGTTGTATGGTGTGTGTTGTGGTGTGTTGTGCTTGAGTGTGTGTGTTGTGTGTTGTGTTGTGTTGTGTGTTGTGTGTTGTGTTGTGTGTGGCGTGTGGTGTGTTGTTGTGTGTGGTGTGTTGTGTTGTGTGTTTTGGTGGTGTGTTGTGTGTTGTTTTGTGTTGTGTGTGGTGTGTGGTGTGGTGTGTGTTGTGTGTGTTGTGTTGTGTGGTGTGTTGTGTGGCGTGTGGTGTGTGGTATTGTGTGTTGTGTTGCTTGTTGTGTGTTGTGTTGTGTGTTGTGTGGTGTGTTGTGTGTTGCGTGGTGTGTTGTGTGTTGATATAATGTGTTGTGTGGTGTGTGGTATTGTGTGTTGTGTTGCTTGTTGTGTGTTGTGTTGTGTGGTGTGTTATGTGTTGTGTGTGGCGTGTTGTGTGTTGGGTGTTGGGTGTTGTGTTGTGTTATGTGTTGGGTGCTGGGTGTTGTGTTGTGTTGCGTGTTGTGTGTTGTGTGGTATTGTGTGTTGTGATGTGTGGTGTGTTTTGTGTTGTGTTGTGTGTTGTGTGTTGGGTTGTGTGTTGTGTGTTGTGGTTTGTGGTGTGTGTTGTGGTGTGTGTTGTGTGTTGGGTTGTGTGTTGGGTTGTGTGTTGTTTGTTGTGTGGTGTGTGGTGTTGTGTGTTGTTTGTTGTTTGTAGTGTGGTGTGGTGTGTTGTGTTGTGTTGTGTGTTGTGTTGCTTTGTGTGTTGTGTTGTGTGGTGTGTTGTGTGTTGTGTGTTTTGTGTTGTGTGTGTTGTGTTTTGTGGTGTGTTGTGTGTTGTGTTGTGTGTGGTGTGTTGTGTATTGTGTTGTGTGTGGCGTGTGGCGTGTTGTGTGTTGTTTTGTGTGTTGTGTGGTGTGTTGTGTGTTGTGTGTTGTGTGGTGTTTGGCGTGTGGTGTGTTGTTGTGTGTGGTGTGTTGTGTTGTGTGTTGGGTGTTGTGTGGCCTGTGTTGTGTGGTGTGTGGTATTGTGTGTTGTGTTGCTTGTTGTGTGTTGTGTTGTGTGGTGTTTGGTGTGTGGTGTGTTGTTGTGTGTGGTGTGTGGTGTGCGGTGTGTTGTGTGTTGCGTGGTGTGTTGTGTGTTGATGTAATGTGTTGTGTTGTGTGTTGTGTTGCGTTGTTTTGTGTGTGTTGTGTTGTGTGGTGTGGTGTGTTGTGTGTGGTATTGTGTGTTGTGTTGTGTGGTGTGTTGTGATGTGTGGTGTGTTGTGTGTTGTGTTGTGTTTGAGTGTGTGTGTGTGTTATGGTTTGGGTGTGTGTGTTGGTTTGGGTGTGTGTGTGTGTGTGTGTGTGTGTGTTGGTTGGTTTGGGTGTTGTGTTGTGTTGTGTTCTGTTGTATGTTGTATGTTGTATGTTGTGTGTTGTGTTTTGTTTGTTGTGTTGTGTGGTGTGTGGTTTTGTGTATGTTGTGTTGTGTGTTTGTGTTGTGTGTTGTGTTGTGTTGTATGTTGTATGGTGTGTGTTGTGGTGTGTTGTGCTTGAGTGTGTGTTGTGTGTTGTGTTGTGTTGTGTGTTGTGTTGTGTGTGGCGTGTGGTGTGTTGTTGTGTGTGGTGTGTTGTGTTGTGTGTTTTGGTGGTGTGTGGTGTGGTGTGTTGTGTGTTGATGTAATGTGGTGTGTTGTGTGTTGTTTTGTGTTGTGTGTGGTGTGTGGTGTGGTGTGTGTTGTGTGTGTTGTGTTGTGTGGTGTGTTGTGTGGCGTGTGGTGTGTGGTATTGTGTGTTGTGTTGCTTGTTGTGTGTTGTGTTGTGTGTTGTGTGGTGTGTTGTGTGTTGCGTGGTGTGTTGTGTGTTGATATAATGTGTTGTGTGGTGTGTGGTATTGTGTGTTGTGTTGCTTGTTGTGTGTTGTGTTGTGTGGTGTGTTATGTGTTGTGTGTGGCGTGTTGTGTGTTGTGTGGTGTTGTGTTGTGTGTTGGGTGTTGTGTTGTGTTATGTGTTGGGTGCTGGGTGCTGGGTGTTGTGTTGTGTTGCGTGTTGTGTGTTGTGTGGTATTGTGTGTTGTGATGTGTGGTGTGTTTTGTGTTGTGTTGTGTGTTGTGTGTTGGGTTGTGTGTTGTGTGTTGTGGTTTGTGGTGTGTGTTGTGGTGTGTGTTGTGTGTTGGGTTGTGTGTTGGGTTGTGTGTTGTTTGTTGTGTGGTGTGTGGTGTTGTGTGTTGTTTGTTGTTTGTAGTGTGGTGTGGTGTGTTGTGTTGTGTGTTGTGTTGCTTTGTGTGTTGTGTTGCTTTGTGTGTTGTGTTGTGTGGTGTGTTGTGTGTTGTGTGTTGTGTGTTTTGTGTTGTGTGTGTTGTGTTTTGTGTTGTGTGGTGTGTTGTGTGTTGTGTTGTGTTGTGTGTGGTGTGTGGTGTGTTGTGTATTGTGTTGTGTGTGGCGTGTGGCGTGTTGTGTGTTGTGTGTTGTGTGTTGTTTTGTGTGGTGTGTTGTGTGTTGTGTGTTGTGTGGTGTTTGTCGTGTGGTGTGTTGTTGTGTGTGGTGTGTTGTGTTGTGTGTTGGGTGTTGTGTGGCCTGTGTTGTGTGGTGTGTGGTATTGTGTGTTGTGTTGCTTGTTGTGTGTTGTGTTGTGTGGTGTTTGGTGTGTGGTGTTCTGTGGTATGTTGTATGTTGTGTGTTGTGTTTTGTTTGTTGTGTTGTGTGGTGTGTGGTTTTGTGTATGTTGTGTTGTGTGTTGTGTTGTATGGTGTGTGTTGTGGTGTGTTGTGCTTGAGTGTGTGTGTGTGTGTGTTGTGTGTTGTGTTGTGTTGTGTGTTGTGTGTTGTGTTGTGTGTGGCGTGTGGTGTGTTGTTGTGTGTGGTGTGTTGTGTTGTGTGTTTTGGTGGTGTGTGGTGTGTTGCGTGGTGTGTTGTGTGTTGATGTAATGTGGTGTGTTGTGTGTTGTTTTGTGTTGTGTGTGGTGTGTGTTGTGTGTGTTGTGTTGTGTAGTGTGTTGTGTGGCGTGTGGTATTGTGTGTTGTGTTGCTTGTTGTGTGTTGTGTTGTGTGTTGTGTGGTGTGTTGTGTGTTGCGTGGTGTGTTGTGTGTTGATATAATGTGTTGTGTGGTGTGTGGTATTGTGTGTTGTGTTGCTTGTTGTGTGTTGTGTTGTGTGGTGTGTTATGTGTTGTGTGTGGTGTGTTGTGTGTTGGGTGTTGTGTTGTGTTATGTGTTGGGTGCTGGGTGTTGTGTTGTGTTGCGTGTTGTGTGTTGTGTGGTATTGTGTGTTGTGATGTGTGGTGTGTTTTGTGTTGTGTTGTGTGTTGTGTGTTGGGTTGTGTGTTGTGTGTTGTGGTTTGTGGTGTGTGTTGTGGTGTGTGTTGTGTGTTGGGTTGTGTGTTGGGTTGTGTGTTGGGTTGTGTGTTGTTTGTTGTGTGGTGTGTGGTGTTGTGTGTTGTTTGTTGTTTGTAGTGTGGTGTGGTGTGTTGTGTTGTGTGTTGTGTTGCTTTGTGTGTTGTGTTGTGTGGTGTGTTGTGTGTTGTGTGTTTTGTGTTGTGTGTGTTGTGTTTTGTGGTGTGTTGTGTGTTGTGTGTTGTGTTGTGTTGTGTGTGGTGTGTTGTGTATTGTGTTGTGTGTGGCGTGTGGCGTGTTGTGTGTTGTGTTGTGTGGTGTGTTGTGTGTTGTGTGTTGTGTGGTGTTTGGCGTGTGGTGTGTTGTTGTGTGTGGTGTGTTGTGTTGTGTGTTGGGTGTTGTGTGGCCTGTGTTGTGTGGTGTGTGGTATTGTGTGTTGTGTTGCTTGTTGTGTGTTGTGTTGTGTGGTGTTTGGTGTGTGGTGTGTTGTTGTGTGTGGTGTGTGGTGTGCGGTGTGTTGTGTGTTGCGTGGTGTGTTGTGTGTTGATGTAATGTGTTGTGTTGTGTGTTGTGTTGCGTTGTTTTGTGTGTGTTGTGTTGTGTGGTGTGTTGTGTTGTGTGTGGCGTGTGGTGTGTTGTTGTGTGTGGTGTGTTGCGTGGTGTGTTGTGTGTTGATGTAATGTGGTGTGTTGTGTGTTGTTTTGTGTTGTGTGTGGTGTGTGGTGTGGTGTGTGTTGTGTGTGTTGTGTTGTGTAGTGTGTTGTGTGGCGTGTGGTGTGTGGTATTGTGTGTTGTGTTGCTTGTTGTGTGTTGTGTTGTGTGTTGTGTGGTGTGTTGTGTGTTGCGTGGTGTGTTGTGTGTTGATATAATGTGTTGTGTGGTGTGTGGTATTGTGTGTTGTGTTGCTTGTTGTGTGTTGTGTTGTGTGGTGTGTTATGTGTTGTGTGTGGTGTGTTGTGTGTTGGGTGTTGTGTTATGTGTTGGGTGCTGGGTGTTGTGTTGTGTTGCGTGTTGTGTGTTGTGTGGTATTGTGTGTTGTGATGTGTGGTGTGTTTTGTGTTGTGTTGTGTGTTGTGTGTTGGGTTGTGTGTTGTGTGTTGTGGTTTGTGGTGTGTGTTGTGGTGTGTGTTGTGTGTTGGGTTGTGTGTTGGGTTGTGTGTTGTTTGTTGTGTGGTGTGTGGTGTTGTGTGTTGTTTGTTGTTTGTAGTGTGGTGTGGTGTGTTGTGTTGTGTGTTGTGTTGCTTTGTGTGTTGTGTTGTGTGGTGTGTTGTGTGTTGTGTGTTTTGTGTTGTGTGTGTTGTGTTTTGTGGTGTGTTGTGTGTTGTGTTGTGTGTGGTGTGTTGTGTATTGTGTTGTGTGTGGCGTGTGGCGTGTTGTGTTGTGTGGTGTGTTGTGTGTTGTGTGTTGTGTGGTGTTTGGCGTGTGGTGTGTTGTTGTGTGTGGTGTGTTGTGTTGTGTGTTGGGTGTTGTGTGGCCTGTGTTGTGTGGTGTGTGGTATTGTGTGTTGTGTTGCTTGTTGTGTGTTGTGGTGTTTGGTGTGTGGTGTGTTGTTGTGTGTGGTGTGTGGTGTGCGGTGTGTTGTGTGTTGCGTGGTGTGTTGTGTGTTGATGTAATGTGTTGTGTTGTGTGTTGTGTTGCGTTGTTTTGTGTGTGTTGTGTTGTGTGGTGTGGTGTGTTGTGTGTGGTATTGTGTGTTGTGTTGTGTGGTGTGTTGTGATGTGTGGTGTGTTGTGTGTTGTGTTGTGTGTTGGGTTGTGTGTTGTGTGTTGTGGTTTGTGTTGTGTGTTGTGTTGTGTGTTGTGGTGTGTGTTGTGGTGTGTGTTGTGTGTTGGGTTGTGTGTTGGGTTGTGTGTTGTTTGTTGTGTGGTGTGTGGTGTTGTGTGTTGTTTGTTGTGTTGTGTGGTGTGTTGTGTGTTGTGTGTTTTGTGTTGTGTGTGGTGTGTTTTGTGTTGTGTGGTGTGTTGTGTGTTGTGTTGTGTGTTGTTTTGTGTGTTGTGTTGTGTGTGGTGTGTGGTGTGTTGTGTATTGTGGCGTGTGGCGTGTGGCGTGTTGTGTGTTGTTTTGTGTGTTGTGTGGTGTGTGTCGTGTTGTGTGTTGTGTGGTGTGTGGCGTGTGGTGTGTTGTGGTGTGTTGTGTTGTGTGTTGTGTGGTGTGTGGTATTGTGTGTTGTGTTGCTTGTTGTGTGTTGTGTTGTGTGGTGTTTGGTGTGTGGTGTTCTGTGGTATGTTGTATGTTGTGTGTTGTGTTTTGTTTGTTGTGTTGTGTGGTGTGTGGTTTTGTGTATGTTGTGTTGTGTGTTGTGTTGTGTGTTGTGTGTTTGTGTTGTGTGTTGTGTTGTGTTGTATGTTGTATGGTGTGTGTTGTGGTGTGTTGTGCTTGAGTGTGTGTGTTGTGTGTTGTGTTGTGTTGTGTGTTGTGTGTTGTGTTGTGTGTGGCGTGTGGTGTGTTGTTTTGTGTGGTGTGTTGTGTTGTGTGTTTTGGTGGTGTGTTGTGTGTTGTTTTGTGTTGTGTGTGGTGTGTGGTGTGGTGTGTGTTGTGTGTGTTGTGTTGTGTGGTGTGTTGTGTGGCGTGTGGTGTGTGGTATTGTGTGTTGTGTTGCTTGTTGTGTGTTGTGTTGTGTGTTGTGTGGTGTGTTGTGTGTTGCGTGGTGTGTTGTGTGTTGATATAATGTGTTGTGTGGTATTGTGTGTTGTGTTGCTTGTTGTGTGTTGTGTTGTGTGGTGTGTTATGTGTTGTGTGTGGCGTGTTGTGTGTTGGGTGTTGGGTGTTGTGTTGTGTTATGTGTTGGGTGCTGGGTGTTGTGTTGTGTTGCGTGTTGTGTGTTGTGTGGTATTGTGTGTTGTGATGTGTGGTGTGTTTTGCGTTGTGTTGTGTGTTGTGTGTTGGGTTGTGTGTTGTGTGTTGTGGTTTGTGGTGTGTGTTGTGGTGTGTGTTGTGTGTTGGGTTGTGTGTTGGGTTGTGTGTTGTTTGTTGTGTGGTGTGTGGTGTTGTGTGTTGTTTGTTGTTTGTAGTGTGGTGTGGTGTGTTGTGTTGTGTGTTGTGTTGCTTTGTGTGTTGTGTTGTGTGGTGTGTTGTGTGTTGTGTGTTTTGTGTTGTGTGTGTTGTGTTTTGTGGTGTGTTGTGTGTTGTGTTGTGTTGTGTGTGGTGTGTTGTGTATTGTGTTGTGTGTGGCGTGTGGCGTGTTGTGTGTTGTTTTGTGTGTTGTGTGGTGTGTTGTGTGTTGTGTGGTGTTTGGCGTGTGGTGTGTTGTTGTGTGTGGTGTGTTGTGTTGTGTGTTGGGTGTTGTGTGGCCTGTGTTGTGTGGTGTGTGGTATTGTGTGTTGTGTTGCTTGTTGTGTGTTGTGTTGTGTGGTGTTTGGTGTGTGGTGTGTTGTTGTGTGTGGTGTGTGGTGTGCGGTGTGTTGTGTGTTGCGTGGTGTGTTGTGTGTTGATGTAATGTGTTGTGTTGTGTGTTGTGTTGCGTTGTTTTGTGTGTGTTGTGTTGTGTGGTGTGGTGTGTTGTGTGTGGTATTGTGTGTTGTGTTGTGTGGTGTGTTGTGTTGTGTGTTGTGTTGTGTGTTGTGTGTTGGGTTGTGTGTTGTGTGTTGTGGTTTGTGTTGTGTGTTGTGTTGTGTGTTGTGGTGTGTGTTGTGGTGTGTGTTGGGTTGTGTGTTGGGTTGTGTGTTGTTTGTTGTGTGGTGTGTGGTGTTGTGTGTTGTTTGTTGTGTTGTGTGGTGTGTTGTGTGTTGTGTGTTTTGTGTTGTGTGTGGTGTGTTTTGTGTTGTGTGGTGTGTTGTGTGTTGTGTGTTGTGTTGTGTGTGGTGTGTGGTGTGTTGTGTATTGTGGCGTGTGGCGTGTGGCGTGTTGTGTGTTGTTTTGTGTGTTGTGTGTCGTGTTGTGTGTTGTGTGGTGTGTGGCGTGTGGTGTGTTGTGGTGTGTTGTGTTGTGTGTTGTGTGTTGGGTGTTGTGTGGCCTGTGTTGTGTGGTGTGTGGTATTGTGTGTTGTGTTGCTTGTTGTGTGTTGTGTTGTGTGGTGTTTGGTGTGTGGTGTGTTGTTGTGTGTGGTGTGTGGTGTGCTGTTGTGTGTGGTGTGTGGTGTGCAGTGTGTTGTGTGTTGCGTGGTGTGTTGTGTGTTGATGTGGTGTGTTGTGTTGCGTTGTGTGTTGTGTGTTGTGTTGTTTTGTGTGTGTTGTGTTGTGTGGTGTGTTGTGTGTGGTGTGTTGTGTGTTGGGTGTTGTGTTGTGTGTTGTGTGGTATTGTGTGTTGTGTTGTGTGTTGTGTGGTGTGTGGTGTGTTGTTGTGTGTGGTGTGTTGTGTGTTGTGGTGTGTGTTGTGTTTTGTGGTGTGTGTTGTGTGTTGGGTTGTGTGTGGGTTGTTGTGTGTGTGTGGTGTGTGGTGTGGTGTGTGGTGTTGTGTGTTGTGTGTTGTGTTTTGTTGTGTGGTGTGTGGAGTGTTGTGTTGTGTGTTGTATTGTGTGTTGTGTGTTGTGTTTTGTTTGTTGTGTTGTGTGTGGTGTGTGGTTTTGTGTGTGTTGTGTTGTGTTTGTGTTGTGTGTTGTGTGTTGTGTTGAATGTTGTGTGTTGTGTGTTGTGTTGTGGTTTGTGTTTGAGTGTGTGTGTGTTGGTTTGGGTGTGTGTGTTGGTTTGTGTGTGTGTGTGTGTGTTGCGTGTTGTGTTTGAGTGTGTGTGTGTGTGTGTGTTGGTTTGGGTATGTGTGTTGGTTTGGGTGTGTGTGTGTGTGTGTGTGTGTTGGTTTGGGTGTTGTGTTGTGTGTTGGGTGTTGGTTGTTGTGTTGTGTTGCGTAATGGGTGTTGTGTGGTATTGTGTGTTGTGTTGCTTGTTGTGTGTAGTGTGTTGTGTTTTGTTTGTTGTGTTGTGTGTGGTTTTGTGTGTGGTGTGTTGTGTGGTGTGTTGTGTGTTGTATTGTATGTTGTGTGTTGTGTGTTGTGGTGTGTTGTGTTTGAGTGTGTTGTGTGTTGTGTTGTGTTGTGTGTGGCGTGTGGTGTGTTGTTTTGTGTGGTGTGTTGTGTTTTGTTGTGTTTTGTGTGTTGTGTGGTGTGGTGTGTGGTGTGTTGCGTGGTGTGTTGTGTGTTGATGTAATGTGGTGTGTTGTGTGTTGTGTGTGTTGTGTGTGGCGTGTGGTGTGTTGTGTTGCGTGTTGTGTGTTGTGTGTGTGTGTGTTGTGTTGTGTGGTGTGTTGTGTGTTGGGTGTTGTGTGGCATGTGGTGTGTGGTATTGTGTGTTGTGTTGCTTGTTGTGTGTTGTGTTGTGTGGTGTGTTGTTGTGTGTGGTGTGTGGTGTGTTGTGTGTTGTGTTGTGTGTTGATGTAATGTGTTGTGTTGTGTGTTGTGTGTTGGGTGTTGGTTGTTGTGTTGTGTTGCGTAATGGGTGTTGTGTGGTATTGTGTGTTGTGTTGCTTGTTGTGTGTAGTGTGTTGTGTTTTGTTTGTTGTGTTGTGTGTGGTTTTGTGTGTGGTGTGTTGTGTGTTGTGTTGTGTGTTGTGTGTTGTATTGTATGTTGTGTGTTGTGTGTTGTGGTGTGTTGTGTTTGAGTGTGTGTGTGTTGTGTGTTGTGTTGTGTTGTGTGTGGCGTGTGGTGTGTTGTTGTGTGTGGTGTGTTGTGTTATGTGTTGTGTGTTGTGTTTTGTTGTGTTGTGTGTGGCGTGTTGTGTGGTGTGTTGTGTGTTGTGTTGTGTTGTGTGTGTTGTGTGGTGTGGTGTGTTGTGTGTTGTGTTGTGTTGTGTGGTGTGTTGTGTTGTGTGTTGTGGTGTGTGTTGTGTTTTGTGGTGTGTGTTGTGTGTTGGGTTGTGTGTTGGGTTCTGTGTTGTGTGTTGTGTGGTGTGTGGTGTTGTGTGTTGTGTGTTGTGTTGTGTGTGTTGTGTTGTGTTGTGTTGGGTGTTGTGTGGTATTGTGTGTTGTGTTGTGTGGTGTGTTGTGTTGTGTGTTGTGGTGTGTGTTGTGTTTTGTGGTGTGTGTTGTGTGTTGGGTTGTGTGTTGGGTTCTGTGTTGTGTGTGGTGTTGTGTGTTGTGTGTTGTGTTGTGTGTGTTGTGTTGTGTTGTGTTGGGTGTTGTGTGGTATTGTGTGTTGTGTTGCTTGTTGTGTGTAGTGTGTTGTGTTTTGTTTGTTGTGTTGTGTGTGGTTTTGTGTGTGGTGTGTTGTGTGTTGTGTTGTGTGTAGTGTTGTATTGTATGTTGTGTGTCGTGTGTTGTGGTGTGTTGTGTTTGAGTGTGTGTGTGTGTTGTGTGTTGTGTTGTGTTGTGTGTTGAGTTGTGTGTTGTGTGTGGCGTGTGGTGTGTTGTTGTGTGTGGTGTGTTGTGTTGTGTGTTGTGTTTTGTGTGTTGTGTGGTGTGTTGCGTGGTGTGTTGTGTGTTGATGTAATGTGGTGTGTTGTGTGTTGTGTGTGTTGTGTGTGGCGTGTGGTGTGTTGTGTTGCGTGTTGTGTGTTGTGTTGTGTGGTGTGTTGTGTGTTGGGTGTTGTGTGGCGTGTGTTGTGTGGTGTGTGGTATTGTGTGTTGTGTCGCGTTGTGTGTTGTGTGTTGTGTTGTGTGTTGTGTTATGTGTGGTGTGTTGTGTGTGGCGTGTTGTGTGTTGTGTTTTGTGTTGTGTGGTGTGGTGTGTTGGGTGTTGTGTTGTGTTGTGTGGTGTGTGGTATTGTGTGTTGTGTGGTGTGTTGTGTGTGGCGTGTTGTGTGTTGTGTTGTGTGTTGTGTGTTGCGTGTTGTGTGTTGTGTGTTGTGGTTTTTGTTGTGTGTTGTGGTGTGTGTTGGGTTGTGTTTTGTATTGTGTTGTGTGTTTGTGTTGTGTGTTGTGTGTTGTGTTGTGTTGTGTGGTGTGTTGTGTTGTGTTGTGTTGTGTGTTGTGTTTGAGTGTGTGTGTGTGTTGTGTGTTGTGTGTTGTGGTGTTGTGTGTTGTTTTGGGTGTTGTGTGGTGTGCGGTGTGTTGTGTATTGTGTTGTGTGTGGCGTGTGGCGTGTTGTGTGTTGTGTGTTGTTTTGTGTGTTGTGTGGTCTGTGTTGTGTTGTGTGTGGTGTGTGGCGTGTGGTGTGTTGTTGTGTGTTGGGTGTTGTGTGGCCTGTGTTGTGTGTTGTGTGGTATTGTGTGTTGTGTTGCTTGTTGTGTGTTGTGGTGTGTGGTGTGTTGTTGTGTGTGTTGTGTTGTGTGTTGCGTGGTGTGTTGTGTGGTATTGTGTGGTGTGTGGTGTGTGGTTTGTTGTTGTGTGTGGTGTGTTGTGTGTTGTGTTGTGTTGTGTGTTGTGGTGTGTGTTGTTTTTTGTGGTGTGTGTTGTGTGTTGGGTTGTGTGTTGGGTTGTGTGGTGTGTGGTGTTGTGTGGTGTGTGGTGTGTGGTGTGTTGTGTGGTGTGGTGTGGTGTGTGGTGTTGTGTGGTGTGTGGTGTGTTGTTGTGTGTGGTGTCTTGTGTGTTGTGTTTTGTTGTGTTGTGGTGTGTGTTGTGTTTTGTGGTGTGTGTTGTGTGTTGTGTTGTGTGGTGTGTGGTATTGTGTGTTTGTTGTGTGTTGTGTGTTGTGTGGTGTGTGGTGTGTTGTTGTGTGTGGTGTGTTGTGTGTTGTGGTGTGTGTTGTGTTTTGTGGGTGTGTTTTGTGGTGTGTGTTGTGTGTTGGGTTGTGTGTTGGGTTGTGTGTTGTGTGTTGTGTGGTGTGGTGTGTGGTGTTGTGTGTTGTGTGTTGTGTTGTGTGTGTTGTGTTGTGTGGTGTGTGGAGTGTTGTGTTGTGTGTTGTATTGTGTGTTGTGTGTTGTGTTTTGTTTGTTGTGTTGTGTGTGGTGTGTGGTTTTGTGTGTGTTGTGTTGTGTTGTGTGTTGTGTTGTGTGTTGTGGTTTGTGTTTGAGTGTGTGTGTGTTGGTTTGGGTATGTGTGTTGTGTGTGTGTGTGTGTGTTGCGTGTTGTGTTTGAGTGTGTGTGTGTGTGTGTTGGTTTGGGTATGTGTGTTGGTTTGGGTGTGTGTGTGTGTGTGTGTGTTGGTTTGGGTGTTGTGTTGTGTGTTGGGTGTTGGTTGTTGTGTTGTGTTGCGTGATGGGTGTTGTGTGGTATTGTGTGTTGTGTTGCTTGTTGTGTGTAGTGTGTTGTGTTTTGTTTGTTGTGTTGTGTGTGGTTTTGTGTGTGGTGTGTTGTGTGTTGTGTTGTGTGTTGTGTGTTGTATTGTATGTTGTGTGTTGTGTGTTGTGGTGTGTTGTGTTTGAGTGTGTGTGTGTTGTGTGTTGTGTTGTGTGTTGTGTGTGGCGTGTGGTGTGTATTTCTGTAGGTCAATTGCTGCAATTTGCTGAAAATTGTCCATAATAATGTCCCTAATCATCTAGTTTGAACAGTTATGTTTAAAACATTGTATCCGGAGTGCAACCAAACATGATTTTAGACCTTGTTTATGGAAAAGTGGTTATTTCTGTAGGTCAATTGCTGCAATTTGCTGAAAATTGTCCATAATAATGTCCCTAATCATCTAGTTTGAACAGTTATGTTTAAAACATTGTATCCGGAGTGCAACCAAACATGATTTAGACCTTGTTTATGGAAAAGTGGTTATTTCTGTAGTTCAATTGCTGCAATTTGCTGAAAATTGTCCATAATAATGTCCCTAATCATCTAGTTTGAACAGTTATGTTTAAAACATTGTATCCGGAGTGCAACCAAACATGATTTTAGACCTTGTTTATGGAAAAGTGGTTATTTCTGTAGATCAATTGCTGCAATTTGCTGAAAATTGTCCATAATAATGTCCCTAATCATCTAGTTTGAACAGTTATGTTTAAAACATTGTATCCGGAGTGCAACCAAACATGATTTTAGACCTTGTTTATGGAAAAGTGGTTATTTCTATTGCTGCAACTTGCTGAAAATTGTCCATAATGTCCCTAATCATCTAGTTTGAACAGTTATGTTTAAAACATTGTATCCGGAGTGCAACCAAACATGATTTTAGACCTTGTTTATGGAAAAGTGGTTATTTCTGTAGTTCAATTGCTGCAATTTGCTGAAAATTGTCCATAATAATGTCCCTAATCATCTAGTTTGAACAGTTATGTTTAAAACATTGTATCCGGAGTGCAACCAAACATGATTTTAGACCTTGTTTATGGAAAAGTGGTTATTTCTGTAGGTCAATTGCTGCAATTTGCTGAAAATTGTCCATAATAATGTCCCTAATCATCTAGTTTGAACAGTTATGTTTAAAACATTGTATCCGGTGTGCAACCAAACATGATTTTAGACCTTGTTTATGGAAAAGTTGTTATTTCTGTAGTTCAATTGCTGCAATTTGCTGAAAATTGTCCATAATAATGTCCCTAATCAGCTAGTTTGAACAGTTATGTTTAAAACATTGTATCCGGAGTGCAACCAAACATGATTTAGACCTTGTTTATGGAAAAGTGGTTATTTCTGTAGTTCAATTGCTGCAATTTGCTGAAAATTGTCCATAATAATGTCCCTAATCATCTAGTTTGAACAGTTATGTTTAAAACATTGTATCCGGAGTGCAACCAAACATGATTTAGACCTTGTTTATGGAAAAGTGGTTATTTCTGTAGTTCAATTGCTGCAATTTGCTGAAAATTGTCCATAATAATGTCCCTAATCATCTAGTTTGAACAGTTATGTTTAAAACATTGTATCCGGAGTGCAACCAAACATGATTTAGACCTTGTTTATGGAAAAGTGGTTATTTCTGTAGATCAATTGCTGCAATTTGCTGAAAATTGTCCATAATAATGTCCCTAATCATCTAGTTTGAACAGTTATGTTTAAAACATTGTATCCGGAGTGCAACCAAACATGATTTTAGACCTTGTTTATGGAAAAGTGGTTATTTCTGTAGTTCAATTGCTGCAATTTGCTGAAAATTGTCCATAATAATGTCCCTAATCATCTAGTTTGAACAGTTATGTTTAAAACATTGTATCCGGAGTGCAACCAAACATGATTTTAGACCTTGTTTATGGAAAAGTGGTTATTTCTGTAGGTCAATTGCTGCAATTTGCTGAAAATTGTCCATAATAATGTCCCTAATCATCTAGTTTGAACAGTTATGTTTAAAACATTGTATCCGGAGTGCAACCAAACATGATTTTAGACCTTGTTTATGGAAAAGTGGTTATTTCTGTAGTTCAATTGCTGCAATTTGCTGAAAATTGTCCATAATAATGTCCCTAATCATCTAGTTTGAACAGTTATGTTTAAAACATTGTATCCGGAGTGCAACCAAACATGATTTTAGACCTTGTTTATGGAAAAGTGGTTATTTCTGTAGTTCAATTGCTGCAATTTGCTGAAAATTGTCCATAATAATGTCCCTAATCATCTAGTTTGAACAGTTATGTTTAAAACATTGTATCCGGAGTGCAACCAAACATGATTTTAGACCTTGTTTATGGAAAAGTGGTTATTTCTATTGCTGCAACTTGCTGAAAATTGTCCATAATAATGTCCCTAATCATCTAGTTTGAACAGTTATGTTTAAAACATTGTATCCGGAGTGCAACCAAACATGATTTTAGACCTTGTTTATGGAAAAGTGGTTATTTCTGTAGTTCAATTGCTGCAATTTGCTGAAAATTGTCCATAATAATGTCCCTAATCATCTAGTTTGAACAGTTATGTTTAAAACATTGTATCCGGAGTGCAACCAAACATGATTTTAGACCTTGTTTATGGAAAAGTGGTTATTTCTGTAGGTCAATTGCTGCAATTTGCTGAAAATTGTCCATAATAATGTCCCTAATCATCTAGTTTGAACAGTTATGTTTAAAACATTGTATCCGGAGTGCAACCAAACATGATTTTAGACCTTGTTTATGGAAAAGTGGTTATTTCTGTAGTTCAATTGCTGCAATTTGCTGAAAATTGTCCATAATAATGTCCCTAATCATCTAGTTTGAACAGTTATGTTTAAAACATTGTATCCGGAGTGCAACCAAACATGATTTTAGACCTTGTTCATGGAAAAGTGGTTATTTCTATTGCTGCAACTTGCTGAAAATTGTCCATAATGTCCCTAATCATCTAGTTTGAACAGTTATGTTTAAAACATTGTATCCGGAGTGCAACCAAACATGATTTTAGACCTTGTTTATGGAAAAGTGGTTATTTCTGTAGGTCAATTGCTGCAATTTGCTGAAAATTGTCCATAATAATGTCCCTAATCATCTAGTTTGAACAGTTATGTTTAAAACATTGTATCCGGAGTGCAACCAAACATGATTTTAGACCTTGTTTATGGAAAAGTGGTTATTTCTGTAGTTCAATTGCTGCAATTTGCTGAAAATTGTCCATAATAATGTCCCTAATCATCTAGTTTGAACAGTTATGTTTAAAACATTGTATCCGGAGTGCAACCAAACATGATTTTAGACCTTGTTTATGGAAAAGTGGTTATTTCTGTAGTTCAATTGCTGCAATTTGCTGAAAATTGTCCATAATAATGTCCCTAATCATCTAGTTTGAACAGTATGTTTAAAACATTGTATCCGGAGTGCAACCAAACATGATTTTAGACCTTGTTTATGGAAAAGTGGTTATTTCTGTAGGTCAATTGCTGCAATTTGCTGAAAATTGTCCATAATAATGTCCCTAATCATCTAGTTTGAACAGTTATGTTTAAAACATTGTATCCGGAGTGCAACCAAACATGATTTTAGACCTTGTTTATGGAAAAGTGGTTATTTCTGTAGTTCAATTGCTGCAATTTGCTGAAAATTGTCCATAATAATGTCCCTAATCATCTAGTTTGAACAGTTATGTTTAAAACATTGTATCCGGAGTGCAACCAAACATGATTTTAGACCTTGTTTATGGAAAAGTGGTTATTTCTGTAGATCAATTGCTGCAATTTGCTGAAAATTGTCCATAATAATGTCCCTAATCATCTAGTTTGAACAGTTATGTTTAAAACATTGTATCCGGAGTGCAACCAAACATGATTTTAGACCTTGTTTATGGAAAAGTGGTTATTTCTGTAGTTCAATTGCTGCAATTTGCTGAAAATTGTCCATAATAATGTCCCTAATCATCTAGTTTGAACAGTTATGTTTAAAACATTGTATCCGGAGTGCAACCAAACATGATTTTAGACCTTGTTTATGGAAAAGTGGTTATTTCTGTAGTTCAATTGCTGCAATTTGCTGAAAATTGTCCATAATAATGTCCCTAATCATCTAGTTTGAACAGTTATGTTTAAAACATTGTATCCGGAGTGCAACCAAACATGATTTTAGACCTTGTTTATGGAAAAGTGGTTATTTCTATTGCTGCAACTTGCTGAAAATTGTCCATAATGTCCCTAATCATCTAGTTTGAACAGTTATGTTTAAAACATTGTATCCGGAGTGCAACCAAACATGATTTTAGACCTTGTTTATGGAAAAGTGGTTATTTCTGTAGTTCAATTGCTGCAATTTGCTGAAAATTGTCCATAATAATGTCCCTAATCATCTAGTTTGAACAGTTATGTTTAAAACATTGTATCCGGAGTGCAACCAAACATGATTTTAGACCTTGTTTATGGAAAAGTGGTTATTTCTGTAGTTCAATTGCTGCAATTTGCTGAAAATTGTCCATAATAATGTCCCTAATCATCTAGTTTGAACAGTTATGTTTAAAACATTGTATCCGGAGTGCAACCAAACATGATTTTAGACCTTGTTTATGGAAAAGTTGTTATTTCTGTAGTTCAATTGCTGCAATTTGCTGAAAATTGTCCATAATAATGTCCCTAATCATCTAGTTTGAACAGTTATGTTTAAAACATTGTATCCGGAGTGCAACCAAACATGATTTTAGACCTTGTTTATGGAAAAGTGGTTATTTCTGTAGTTCAATTGCTGCAATTTGCTGAAAATTGTCCATAATAATGTCCCTAATCATCTAGTTTGAACAGTTATGTTTAAAACATTGTATCCGGAGTGCAACCAAACATGATTTAGACCTTGTTTATGGAAAAGTGGTTATTTCATAATAATGTCCCTAATCATCTAGTTTGAACAGTTATGTTTAAAATTGCTGCAATTTGCTGAAAATTGTCCATAATAATGTCCCTAATCATCTAGTTTGAACAGTTATGTTTAAAACATTGTATCCGGAGTGCAACCAAACATGATTTTAGACCTTGTTTATGGAAAAGTGGTTATTTCTGTAGTTCAATTGCTGCAATTTGCTGAAAATTGTCCATAATAATGTCCCTAATCATCTAGTTTGAACAGTTATGTTTAAAACATTGTATCCGGAGTGCAACCAAACATGATTTTAGACCTTGTTTATGGAAAAGTGGTTATTTCTGTAGTTCAATTGCTGCAATTTGCTGAAAATTGTCCATAATAATGTCCCTAATCATCTAGTTTGAACAGTTATGTTTAAAACATTGTATCCGGAGTGCAACCAAACATGATTTTAGACCTTGTTTATGGAAAAGTGGTTATTTCTGTAGTTCAATTGCTGCAATTTGCTGAAAATTGTCCATAATAATGTCCCTAATCATCTAGTTTGAACAGTTATGTTTAAAACATTGTATCCGGAGTGCAACCAAACATGATTTTAGACCTTGTTCATGGAAAAGTGGTTATTTCTATTGCTGCAACTTGCTGAAAATTGTCCATAATGTCCCTAATCATCTAGTTTGAACAGTTATGTTTAAAACATTGTATCCGGAGTGCAACCAAACATGATTTTAGACCTTGTTTATGGAAAAGTGGTTATTTCTGTAGGTCAATTGCTGCAATTTGCTGAAAATTGTCCATAATAATGTCCCTAATCATCTAGTTTGAACAGTTATGTTTAAAACATTGTATCCGGAGTGCAACCAAACATGATTTTAGACCTTGTTTATGGAAAAGTGGTTATTTCTGTAGGTCAATTGCTGCAATTTGCTGAAAATTGTCCATAATAATGTCCCTAATCATCTAGTTTGAACAGTTATGTTTAAAACATTGTATCCGGAGTGCAACCAAACATGATTTTAGACCTTGTTTATGGAAAAATTGTTATTTCTGTAGTTCAATTGCTGCAATTTGCTGAAAATTGTCCATAATAATGTCCCTAATCATCTAGTTTGAACAGTTATGTTTAAAACATTGTATCCGGAGTGCAACCAAACATGATTTTAGACCTTGTTCATGGAAAAGTGGTTATTTCTATTGCTGCAACTTGCTGAAAATTGTCCATAATGTCCCTAATCATCTAGTTTGAACAGTTATGTTTAAAACATTGTATCCGGAGTGCAACCAAACATGATTTTAGACCTTGTTTATGGAAAAGTGGTTATTTCTGTAGGTCAATTGCTGCAATTTGCTGAAAATTGTCCATAATAATGTCCCTAATCATCTAGTTTGAACAGTTATGTTTAAAACATTGTATCCGGAGTGCAACCAAACATGATTTTAGACCTTGTTTATGGAAAAGTGGTTATTTCTATTGCTGCAACTTGCTGAAAATTGTCCATAATGTCCCTAATCATCTAGTTTGAACAGTTATGTTTAAAACATTGTATCCGGAGTGCAACCAAACATGATTTTAGACCTTGTTTATGGAAAAGTGGTTATTTCTGTAGTTCAATTGCTGCAATTTGCTGAAAATTGTCCATAATAATGTCCCTAATCATCTAGTTTGAACAGTTATGTTTAAAACATTGTATCCGGAGTGCAACCAAACATGATTTTAGACCTTGTTTATGGAAAAGTGGTTATTTCTGTAGTTCAATTGCTGCAATTTGCTGAAAATTGTCCATAATAATGTCCCTAATCATCTAGTTTGAACAGTTATGTTTAAAACATTGTATCCGGAGTGCAACCAAACATGATTTTAGACCTTGTTTATGGAAAAGTGGTTATTTCTGTAGTTCAATTGCTGCAATTTGCTGAAAATTGTCCATAATAATGTCCCTAATCATCTAGTTTGAACAGTTATGTTTAAAACATTGTATCCGGAGTGCAACCAAACATGATTTTAGACCTTGTTTATGGAAAAGTGGTTATTTCTGTAGTTCAATTGCTGCAATTTGCTGAAAATTGTCCATAATAATGTCCCTAATCATCTAGTTTGAACAGTTATGTTTAAAACATTGTATCCGGAGTGCAACCAAACATGATTTTAGACCTTGTTTATGGAAAAGTGGTTATTTCTGTAGATCAATTGCTGCAATTTGCTGAAAATTGTCCATAATAATGTCCCTAATCATCTAGTTTGAACAGTTATGTTTAAAACATTGTATCCGGAGTGCAACCAAACATGATTTTAGACCTTGTTTATGGAAAAGTGGTTATTTCTGTAGTTCAATTGCTGCAATTTGCTGAAAATTGTCCATAATAATGTCCCTAATCATCTAGTTTGAACAGTTATGTTTAAAACATTGTATCCGGAGTGCAACCAAACATGATTTTAGACCTTGTTTATGGAAAAGTGGTTATTTCTATTGCTGCAACTTGCTGAAAATTGTCCATAATGTCCCTAATCATCTAGTTTGAACAGTTATGTTTAAAACATTGTATCCGGAGTGCAACCAAACATGATTTTAGACCTTGTTTATGGAAAAGTGGTTATTTCTGTAGTTCAATTGCTGCAATTTGCTGAAAATTGTCCATAATAATGTCCCTAATCATCTAGTTTGAACAGTTATGTTTAAAACATTGTATCCGGAGTGCAACCAAACATGATTTTAGACCTTGTTTATGGAAAAGTGGTTATTTCTGTAGTTCAATTGCTGCAATTTGCTGAAAATTGTCCATAATAATGTCCCTAATCATCTAGTTTGAACAGTTATGTTTAAAACATTGTATCCGGAGTGCAACCAAACATGATTTTAGACATGGAAAAGTGGTTATTTCTATTGCTGCAACTTGCTGAAAATTGTCCATAATGTCCCTAATCATCTAGTTTGAACAGTTATGTTTAAAACATTGTATCCGGAGTGCAACCAAACATGATTTTAGACCTTGTTTATGGAAAAGTGGTTATTTCTGTAGGTCAATTGCTGCAATTTGCTGAAAATTGTCCATAATAATGTCCCTAATCATCTAGTTTGAACAGTTATGTTTAAAACATTGTATCCGGAGTGCAACCAAACATGATTTTAGACCTTGTTTATGGAAAAGTGGTTATTTCTGTAGTTCAATTGCTGCAATTTGCTGAAAATTGTCCATAATAATGTCCCTAATCATCTAGTTTGAACAGTTATGTTTAAAACATTGTATCCGGAGTGCAACCAAACATGATTTTAGACCTTGTTTATGGAAAAGTGGTTATTTCTATTGCTGCAACTTGCTGAAAATTGTCCATAATGTCCCTAATCATCTAGTTTGAACAGTTATGTTTAAAACATTGTATCCGGAGTGCAACCAAACATGATTTTAGACCTTGTTTATGGAAAAGTGGTTATTTCTGTAGGTCAATTGCTGCAATTTGCTGAAAATTGTCCATAATAATGTCCCTAATCATCTAGTTTGAACAGTTATGTTTAAAACATTGTATCCGGAGTGCAACCAAACATGATTTTAGACCTTGTTTATGGAAAAGTGGTTATTTCTGTAGGTCAATTGCTGCAATTTGCTGAAAATTGTCCATAATAATGTCCCTAATCATCTAGTTTGAACAGTTATGTTTAAAACATTGTATCCGGAGTGCAACCAAACATGATTTTAGACCTTGTTTATGGAAAAATTGTTATTTCTGTAGTTCAATTGCTGCAATTTGCTGAAAATTGTCCATAATAATGTCCCTAATCATCTAGTTTGAACAGTTATGTTTAAAACATTGTATCCGGAGTGCAACCAAACATGATTTTAGACCTTGTTTATGGAAAAGTGGTTATTTCTATTGCTGCAACTTGCTGAAAATTGTCCATAATGTCCCTAATCATCTAGTTTGAACAGTTATGTTTAAAACATTGTATCCGGAGTGCAACCAAACATGATTTTAGACCTTGTTTATGGAAAAGTGGTTATTTCTGTAGGTCAATTGCTGCAATTTGCTGAAAATTGTCCATAATAATGTCCCTAATCATCTAGTTTGAACAGTTATGTTTAAAACATTGTATCCGGAGTGCAACCAAACATGATTTTAGACCTTGTTTATGGAAAAGTGGTTATTTCTGTAGTTCAATTGCTGCAATTTGCTGAAAATTGTCCATAATAATGTCCCTAATCATCTAGTTTGAACAGTTATGTTTAAAACATTGTATCCGGAGTGCAACCAAACATGATTTTAGACCTTGTTTATGGAAAAGTGGTTATTTCTATTGCTGCAACTTGCTGAAAATTGTCCATAATGTCCCTAATCATCTAGTTTGAACAGTTATGTTTAAAACATTGTATCCGGAGTGCAACCAAACATGATTTTAGACCTTGTTTATGGAAAAGTGGTTATTTCTGTAGGTCAATTGCTGCAATTTGCTGAAAATTGTCCATAATAATGTCCCTAATCATCTAGTTTGAACAGTTATGTTTAAAACATTGTATCCGGAGTGCAACCAAACATGATTTTAGACCTTGTTTATGGAAAAGTGGTTATTTCTGTAGGTCAATTGCTGCAATTTGCTGAAAATTGTCCATAATAATGTCCCTAATCATCTAGTTTGAACAGTTATGTTTAAAACATTGTATCCGGAGTGCAACCAAACATGATTTTAGACCTTGTTTATGGAAAAGTGGTTATTTCTGTAGGTCAATTGCTGCAATTTGCTGAAAATTGTCCATAATAATGTCCCTAATCATCTAGTTTGAACAGTTATGTTTAAAACATTGTATCCGGAGTGCAACCAAACATGATTTTAGACCTTGTTTATGGAAAAGTGGTTATTTCTGTAGTTCAATTGCTGCAATTTGCTGAAAATTGTCCATAATAATGTCCCTAATCATCTAGTTTGAACAGTTATGTTTAAAACATTGTATCCGGAGTGCAACCAAACATGATTTTAGACCTTGTTTATGGAAAAGTGGTTATTTCTGTAGTTCAATTGCTGCAATTTGCTGAAAATTGTCCATAATAATGTCCCTAATCATCTAGTTTGAACAGTTATGTTTAAAACATTGTATCCGGAGTGCAACCAAACATGATTTTAGACCTTGTTTATGGAAAAGTGGTTATTTCTATTGCTGCAACTTGCTGAAAATTGTCCATAATGTCCCTAATCATCTAGTTTGAACAGTTATGTTTAAAACATTGTATCCGGAGTGCAACCAAACATGATTTTAGACCTTGTTTATGGAAAAGTGGTTATTTCTGTAGTTCAATTGCTGCAATTTGCTGAAAATTGTCCATAATAATGTCCCTAATCATCTAGTTTGAACAGTTATGTTTAAAACATTGTATCCGGAGTGCAACCAAACATGATTTTAGACCTTGTTTATGGAAAAGTGGTTATTTCTGTAGTTCAATTGCTGCAATTTGCTGAAAATTGTCCATAATAATGTCCCTAATCATCTAGTTTGAACAGTTATGTTTAAAACATTGTATCCGGAGTGCAACCAAACATGATTTTAGACCTTGTTTATGGAAAAGTTGGTTATTTCTATTGCTGCAATTTGCTGAAAATTGTCCATAATAATGTCCCTAATCATCTAGTTTGAACAGTTATGTTTAAAACATTGTATCCGGAGTGCAACCAAACATGATTTTAGACCTTGTTTATGGAAAAGTGGTTATTTCTGTAGGTCAATTGCTGCAATTTGCTGAAAATTGTCCATAATAATGTCCCTAATCATCTAGTTTGAACAGTTATGTTTAAAACATTGTATCCGGAGTGCAACCAAACATGATTTTAGACCTTGTTTATGGAAAAGTGGTTATTTCTGTAGTTCAATTGCTGCAATTTGCTGAAAATTGTCCATAATAATGTCCCTAATCATCTAGTTTGAACAGTTATGTTTAAAACATTGTATCCGGAGTGCAACCAAACATGATTTTAGACCTTGTTCATGGAAAAGTGGTTATTTCTATTGCTGCAACTTGCTGAAAATTGTCCATAATGTCCCTAATCATCTAGTTTGAACAGTTATGTTTAAAACATTGTATCCGGAGTGCAACCAAACATGATTTTAGACCTTGTTTATGGAAAAGTGGTTATTTCTGTAGGTCAATTGCTGCAATTTGCTGAAAATTGTCCATAATAATGTCCCTAATCATCTAGTTTGAACAGTTATGTTTAAAACATTGTATCCGGAGTGCAACCAAACATGATTTTAGACCTTGTTTATGGAAAAGTGGTTATTTCTGTAGGTCAATTGCTGCAATTTGCTGAAAATTGTCCATAATAATGTCCCTAATCATCTAGTTTGAACAGTTATGTTTAAAACATTGTATCCGGAGTGCAACCAAACATGATTTTAGACCTTGTTTATGGAAAAGTGGTTATTTCTGTAGTTCAATTGCTGCAATTTGCTGAAAATTGTCCATAATAATGTCCCTAATCATCTAGTTTGAACAGTTATGTTTAAAACATTGTATCCGGAGTGCAACCAAACATGATTTTAGACCTTGTTTATGGAAAAGTGGTTATTTCTATTGCTGCAACTTGCTGAAATTTCTGTAGGTCAATTGCTGCAATTTGCTGAAAATTGTCCATAATAATGTCCCTAATCATCTAGTTTGAACAGTTATGTTTAAAACATTGTATCCGGAGTGCAACCAAACATGATTTTAGACCTTGTTTATGGAAAAGTGGTTATTTCTGTAGTTCAATTGCTGCAATTTGCTGAAAATTGTCCATAATAATGTCCCTAATCATCTAGTTTGAACAGTTATGTTTAAAACATTGTATCCGGAGTGCAACCAAACATGATTTTAGACCTTGTTTATGGAAAAGTGGTTATTTCTGTAGTTCAATTGCTGCAATTTGCTGAAAATTGTCCATAATAATGTCCCTAATCATCTAGTTTGAACAGTTATGTTTAAAACATTGTATCCGGAGTGCAACCAAACATGATTTTAGACCTTGTTTATGGAAAAGTGGTTATTTCTGTAGTTCAATTGCTGCAATTTGCTGAAAATTGTCCATAATAATGTCCCTAATCATCTAGTTTGAACAGTTATGTTTAAAACATTGTATCCGGAGTGCAACCAAACATGATTTTAGACCTTGTTTATGGAAAAGTGGTTATTTCTATTGCTGCAACTTGCTGAAAATTGTCCATAATGTCCCTAATCATCTAGTTTGAACAGTTATGTTTAAAACATTGTATCCGGAGTGCAACCAAACATGATTTTAGACCTTGTTTATGGAAAAGTGGTTATTTCTGTAGGTCAATTGCTGCAATTTGCTGAAAATTGTCCATAATAATGTCCCTAATCATCTAGTTTGAACAGTTATGTTTAAAACATTGTATCCGGAGTGCAACCAAACATGATTTTAGACCTTGTTTATGGAAAAGTGGTTATTTCTGTAGTTCAATTGCTGCAATTTGCTGAAAATTGTCCATAATAATGTCCCTAATCATCTAGTTTGAACAGTTATGTTTAAAACATTGTATCCGGAGTGCAACCAAACATGATTTTAGACCTTGTTTATGGAAAAGTGGTTATTTCTATTGCTGCAACTTGCTGAAAATTGTCCATAATGTCCCTAATCATCTAGTTTGAACAGTTATGTTTAAAACATTGTATCCGGAGTGCAACCAAACATGATTTTAGACCTTGTTTATGGAAAAGTGGTTATTTCTGTAGGTCAATTGCTGCAATTTGCTGAAAATTGTCCATAATAATGTCCCTAATCATCTAGTTTGAACAGTTATGTTTAAAACATTGTATCCGGAGTGCAACCAAACATGATTTTAGACCTTGTTTATGGAAAAGTGGTTATTTCTATTGCTGCAACTTGCTGAAAATTGTCCATAATGTCCCTAATCATCTAGTTTGAACAGTTATGTTTAAAACATTGTATCCGGAGTGCAACCAAACATGATTTTAGACCTTGTTTATGGAAAAGTGGTTATTTCTGTAGTTCAATTGCTGCAATTTGCTGAAAATTGTCCATAATAATGTCCCTAATCATCTAGTTTGAACAGTTATGTTTAAAACATTGTATCCGGAGTGCAACCAAACATGATTTTAGACCTTGTTTATGGAAAAGTGGTTATTTCTGTAGTTCAATTGCTGCAATTTGCTGAAAATTGTCCATAATAATGTCCCTAATCATCTAGTTTGAACAGTTATGTTTAAAACATTGTATCCGGAGTGCAACCAAACATGATTTTAGACCTTGTTTATGGAAAAGTGGTTATTTCTGTAGTTCAATTGCTGCAATTTGCTGAAAATTGTCCATAATAATGTCCCTAATCATCTAGTTTGAACAGTTATGTTTAAAACATTGTATCCGGAGTGCAACCAAACATGATTTTAGACCTTGTTTATGGAAAAGTGGTTATTTCTGTAGTTCAATTGCTGCAATTTGCTGAAAATTGTCCATAATAATGTCCCTAATCATCTAGTTTGAACAGTTATGTTTAAAACATTGTATCCGGAGTGCAACCAAACATGATTTTAGACCTTGTTTATGGAAAAGTGGTTATTTCTGTAGTTCAATTGCTGCAATTTGCTGAAAATTGTCCATAATAATGTCCCTAATCATCTAGTTTGAACAGTTATGTTTAAAACATTGTATCCGGAGTGCAACCAAACATGATTTTAGACCTTGTTTATGGAAAAGTGGTTATTTCTGTAGTTCAATTGCTGCAATTTGCTGAAAATTGTCCATAATAATGTCCCTAATCATCTAGTTTGAACAGTTATGTTTAAAACATTGTATCCGGAGTGCAACCAAACATGATTTTAGACCTTGTTTATGGAAAAGTGGTTATTTCTGTAGTTCAATTGCTGCAATTTGCTGAAAATTGTCCATAATAATGTCCCTAATCATCTAGTTTGAACAGTTATGTTTAAAACATTGTATCCGGAGTGCAACCAAACATGATTTTAGACCTTGTTTATGGAAAAGTGGTTATTTCTATTGCTGCAACTTGCTGAAAATTGTCCATAATGTCCCTAATCATCTAGTTTGAACAGTTATGTTTAAAACATTGTATCCGGAGTGCAACCAAACATGATTTTAGACCTTGTTTATGGAAAAGTGGTTATTTCTGTAGGTCAATTGCTGCAATTTGCTGAAAATTGTCCATAATAATGTCCCTAATCATCTAGTTTGAACAGTTATGTTTAAAACATTGTATCCGGAGTGCAACCAAACATGATTTTAGACCTTGTTTATGGAAAAGTGGTTATTTCTGTAGTTCAATTGCTGCAATTTGCTGAAAATTGTCCATAATAATGTCCCTAATCATCTAGTTTGAACAGTTATGTTTAAAACATTGTATCCGGAGTGCAACCAAACATGATTTTAGACCTTGTTTATGGAAAAGTGGTTATTTCTATTGCTGCAACTTGCTGAAAATTGTCCATAATGTCCCTAATCATCTAGTTTGAACAGTTATGTTTAAAACATTGTATCCGGAGTGCAACCAAACATGATTTTAGACCTTGTTTATGGAAAAGTGGTTATTTCTGTAGGTCAATTGCTGCAATTTGCTGAAAATTGTCCATAATAATGTCCCTAATCATCTAGTTTGAACAGTTATGTTTAAAACATTGTATCCGGAGTGCAACCAAACATGATTTTAGACCTTGTTTATGGAAAAGTGGTTATTTCTGTAGGTCAATTGCTGCAATTTGCTGAAAATTGTCCATAATAATGTCCCTAATCATCTAGTTTGAACAGTTATGTTTAAAACATTGTATCCGGAGTGCAACCAAACATGATTTTAGACCTTGTTTATGGAAAAGTGGTTATTTCTGTAGTTCAATTGCTGCAATTTGCTGAAAATTGTCCATAATAATGTCCCTAATCATCTAGTTTGAACAGTTATGTTTAAAACATTGTATCCGGAGTGCAACCAAACATGATTTTAGACCTTGTTTATGGAAAAGTGGTTATTTCTGTAGTTCAATTGCTGCAATTTGCTGAAAATTGTCCATAATAATGTCCCTAATCATCTAGTTTGAACAGTTATGTTTAAAACATTGTATCCGGAGTGCAACCAAACATGATTTTAGACCTTGTTTATGGAAAAGTGGTTATTTCTGTAGTTCAATTGCTGCAATTTGCTGAAAATTGTCCATAATAATGTCCCTAATCATCTAGTTTGAACAGTTATGTTTAAAACATTGTATCCGGAGTGCAACCAAACATGATTTTAGACCTTGTTTATGGAAAAGTGGTTATTTCTATTGCTGCAACTTGCTGAAAATTGTCCATAATGTCCCTAATCATCTAGTTTGAACAGTTATGTTTAAAACATTGTATCCGGAGTGCAACCAAACATGATTTTAGACCTTGTTTATGGAAAAGTGGTTATTTCTGTAGGTCAATTGCTGCAATTTGCTGAAAATTGTCCATAATAATGTCCCTAATCATCTAGTTTGAACAGTTATGTTTAAAACATTGTATCCGGAGTGCAACCAAACATGATTTTAGACCTTGTTTATGGAAAAGTGGTTATTTCTGTAGGTCAATTGCTGCAATTTGCTGAAAATTGTCCATAATAATGTCCCTAATCATCTAGTTTGAACAGTTATGTTTAAAACATTGTATCCGGAGTGCAACCAAACATGATTTTAGACCTTGTTTATGGAAAAGTGGTTATTTCTATAGCTGCAACTTGCTGCAATTGTCCATTGTCCATAATAATGTCCCTAATCATCTAGTTTGAACAGTTATGTTTAAAACATTGTATCCGGAGTGCAACCAAACATGATTTTAGACCTTGTTTATGGAAAAGTGGTTATTTCTGTAGGTCAATTGCTGCAATTTGCTGAAAATTGTCCATAATAATGTCCCTAATCATCTAGTTTGAACAGTTATGTTTAAAACATTGTATCCGGAGTGCAACCAAACATGATTTTAGACCTTGTTTATGGAAAAGTGGTTATTTCTGTAGTTCAATTGCTGCAATTTGCTGAAAATTGTCCATAATAATGTCCCTAATCATCTAGTTTGAACAGTTATGTTTAAAACATTGTATCCGGAGTGCAACCAAACATGATTTTAGACCTTGTTTATGGAAAAGTGGTTATTTCTATTGCTGCAACTTGCTGAAAATTGTCCATAATGTCCCTAATCATCTAGTTTGAACAGTTATGTTTAAAACATTGTATCCGGAGTGCAACCAAACATGATTTTAGACCTTGTTTATGGAAAAGTGGTTATTTCTGTAGGTCAATTGCTGCAATTTGCTGAAAATTGTCCATAATAATGTCCCTAATCATCTAGTTTGAACAGTTATGTTTAAAACATTGTATCCGGAGTGCAACCAAACATGATTTTAGACCTTGTTTATGGAAAAGTGGTTATTTCTGTAGGTCAATTGCTGCAATTTGCTGAAAATTGTCCATAATAATGTCCCTAATCATCTAGTTTGAACAGTTATGTTTAAAACATTGTATCCGGAGTGCAACCAAACATGATTTTAGACCTTGTTTATGGAAAAGTGGTTATTTCTGTAGTTCAATTGCTGCAATTTGCTGAAAATTGTCCATAATAATGTCCCTAATCATCTAGTTTGAACAGTTATGTTTAAAACATTGTATCCGGAGTGCAACCAAACATGATTTTAGACCTTGTTTATGGAAAAGTGGTTATTTCTATTGCTGCAACTTGCTGAAAATTGTCCATAATGTCCCTAATCATCTAGTTTGAACAGTTATGTTTAAAACATTGTATCCGGAGTGCAACCAAACATGATTTTAGACCTTGTTTATGGAAAAGTGGTTATTTCTGTAGGTCAATTGCTGCAATTTGCTGAAAATTGTCCATAATAATGTCCCTAATCATCTAGTTTGAACAGTTATGTTTAAAACATTGTATCCGGAGTGCAACCAAACATGATTTTAGACCTTGTTTATGGAAAAGTGGTTATTTCTGTAGTTCAATTGCTGCAATTTGCTGAAAATTGTCCATAATAATGTCCCTAATCATCTAGTTTGAACAGTTATGTTTAAAACATTGTATCCGGAGTGCAACCAAACATGATTTTAGACCTTGTTTATGGAAAAGTGGTTATTTCTGTAGTTCAATTGCTGCAATTTGCTGAAAATTGTCCATAATAATGTCCCTAATCATCTAGTTTGAACAGTTATGTTTAAAACATTGTATCCGGAGTGCAACCAAACATGATTTTAGACCTTGTTTATGGAAAAGTGGTTATTTCTATTGCTGCAACTTGCTGAAAATTGTCCATAATGTCCCTAATCATCTAGTTTGAACAGTTATGTTTAAAACATTGTATCCGGAGTGCAACCAAACATGATTTTAGACCTTGTTTATGGAAAAGTGGTTATTTCTGTAGGTCAATTGCTGCAATTTGCTGAAAATTGTCCATAATAATGTCCCTAATCATCTAGTTTGAACAGTTATGTTTAAAACATTGTATCCGGAGTGCAACCAAACATGATTTTAGACCTTGTTTATGGAAAAGTGGTTATTTCTGTAGGTCAATTGCTGCAATTTGCTGAAAATTGTCCATAATAATGTCCCTAATCATCTAGTTTGAACAGTTATGTTTAAAACATTGTATCCGGAGTGCAACCAAACATGATTTTAGACCTTGTTTATGGAAAAATTGTTATTTCTGTAGTTCAATTGCTGCAATTTGCTGAAAATTGTCCATAATAATGTCCCTAATCATCTAGTTTGAACAGTTATGTTTAAAACATTGTATCCGGAGTGCAACCAAACATGATTTTAGACCTTGTTTATGGAAAAGTGGTTATTTCTATTGCTGCAACTTGCTGAAAATTGTCCATAATGTCCCTAATCATCTAGTTTGAACAGTTATGTTTAAAACATTGTATCCGGAGTGCAACCAAACATGATTTTAGACCTTGTTTATGGAAAAGTGGTTATTTCTGTAGGTCAATTGCTGCAATTTGCTGAAAATTGTCCATAATAATGTCCCTAATCATCTAGTTTGAACAGTTATGTTTAAAACATTGTATCCGGAGTGCAACCAAACATGATTTTAGACCTTGTTTATGGAAAAGTGGTTATTTCTATTGCTGCAACTTGCTGAAAATTGTCCATAATGTCCCTAATCATCTAGTTTGAACAGTTATGTTTAAAACATTGTATCCGGAGTGCAACCAAACATGATTTTAGACCTTGTTTATGGAAAAGTGGTTATTTCTGTAGTTCAATTGCTGCAATTTGCTGAAAATTGTCCATAATAATGTCCCTAATCATCTAGTTTGAACAGTTATGTTTAAAACATTGTATCCGGAGTGCAACCAAACATGATTTTAGACCTTGTTTATGGAAAAGTGGTTATTTCTGTAGTTCAATTGCTGCAATTTGCTGAAAATTGTCCATAATAATGTCCCTAATCATCTAGTTTGAACAGTTATGTTTAAAACATTGTATCCGGAGTGCAACCAAACATGATTTTAGACCTTGTTTATGGAAAAGTGGTTATTTCTGTAGGTCAATTGCTGCAATTTGCTGAAAATTGTCCATAATAATGTCCCTAATCATCTAGTTTGAACAGTTATGTTTAAAACATTGTATCCGGAGTGCAACCAAACATGATTTTAGACCTTGTTTATGGAAAAGTGGTTATTTCTGTAGTTCAATTGCTGCAATTTGCTGAAAATTGTCCATAATAATGTCCCTAATCATCTAGTTTGAACAGTTATGTTTAAAACATTGTATCCGGAGTGCAACCAAACATGATTTTAGACCTTGTTTATGGAAAAGTGGTTATTTCTGTAGTTCAATTGCTGCAATTTGCTGAAAATTGTCCATAATAATGTCCCTAATCATCTAGTTTGAACAGTTATGTTTAAAACATTGTATCCGGAGTGCAACCAAACATGATTTTAGACCTTGTTTATGGAAAAGTGGTTATTTCTGTAGTTCAATTGCTGCAATTTGCTGAAAATTGTCCATAATAATGTCCCTAATCATCTAGTTTGAACAGTTATGTTTAAAACATTGTATCCGGAGTGCAACCAAACATGATTTTAGACCTTGTTTATGGAAAAGTGGTTATTTCTATTGCTGCAACTTGCTGAAAATTGTCCATAATGTCCCTAATCATCTAGTTTGAACAGTTATGTTTAAAACATTGTATCCGGAGTGCAACCAAACATGATTTTAGACCTTGTTTATGGAAAAGTGGTTATTTCTGTAGGTCAATTGCTGCAATTTGCTGAAAATTGTCCATAATAATGTCCCTAATCATCTAGTTTGAACAGTTATGTTTAAAACATTGTATCCGGAGTGCAACCAAACATGATTTTAGACCTTGTTTATGGAAAAGTGGTTATTTCTGTAGGTCAATTGCTGCAATTTGCTGAAAATTGTCCATAATAATGTCCCTAATCATCTAGTTTGAACAGTTATGTTTAAAACATTGTATCCGGAGTGCAACCAAACATGATTTTAGACCTTGTTTATGGAAAAGTGGTTATTTCTGTTCAATTGCTGCAATTTGCTGAAAATTGTCCATAATAATGTCCCTAATCATCTAGTTTGAACAGTTATGTTTAAAACATTGTATCCGGAGTGCAACCAAACATGATTTTAGAATGGAAAAGTGGTTATTTCTATTGCTGCAACTTGCTGAAAATTGTCCATAATGTCCCTAATCATCTAGTTTGAACAGTTATGTTTAAAACATTGTATCCGGAGTGCAACCAAACATGATTTTAGACCTTGTTTATGGAAAAGTGGTTATTTCTGTAGGTCAATTGCTGCAATTTGCTGAAAATTGTCCATAATAATGTCCCTAATCATCTAGTTTGAACAGTTATGTTTAAAACATTGTATCCGGAGTGCAACCAAACATGATTTTAGACCTTGTTTATGGAAAAGTGGTTATTTCTGTAGTTCAATTGCTGCAATTTGCTGAAAATTGTCCATAATAATGTCCCTAATCATCTAGTTTGAACAGTTATGTTTAAAACATTGTATCCGGAGTGCAACCAAACATGATTTTAGACCTTGTTTATGGAAAAGTGGTTATTTCTATTGCTGCAACTTGCTGAAAATTGTCCATAATGTCCCTAATCATCTAGTTTGAACAGTTATGTTTAAAACATTGTATCCGGAGTGCAACCAAACATGATTTTAGACCTTGTTTATGGAAAAGTGGTTATTTCTGTAGGTCAATTGCTGCAATTTGCTGAAAATTGTCCATAATAATGTCCCTAATCATCTAGTTTGAACAGTTATGTTTAAAACATTGTATCCGGAGTGCAACCAAACATGATTTTAGACCTTGTTTATGGAAAAGTGGTTATTTCTGTAGTTCAATTGCTGCAATTTGCTGAAAATTGTCCATAATAATGTCCCTAATCATCTAGTTTGAACAGTTATGTTTAAAACATTGTATCCGGAGTGCAACCAAACATGATTTTAGACCTTGTTTATGGAAAAGTGGTTATTTCTGTAGTTCAATTGCTGCAATTTGCTGAAAATTGTCCATAATAATGTCCCTAATCATCTAGTTTGAACAGTTATGTTTAAAACATTGTATCCGGAGTGCAACCAAACATGATTTTAGACCTTGTTTATGGAAAAGTGGTTATTTCTATTGCTGCAACTTGCTGAAAATTGTCCATAATGTCCCTAATCATCTAGTTTGAACAGTTATGTTTAAAACATTGTATCCGGAGTGCAACCAAACATGATTTTAGACCTTGTTTATGGAAAAGTGGTTATTTCTGTAGGTCAATTGCTGCAATTTGCTGAAAATTGTCCATAATAATGTCCCTAATCATCTAGTTTGAACAGTTATGTTTAAAACATTGTATCCGGAGTGCAACCAAACATGATTTTAGACCTTGTTTATGGAAAAGTGGTTATTTCTGTAGTTCAATTGCTGCAATTTGCTGAAAATTGTCCATAATAATGTCCCTAATCATCTAGTTTGAACAGTTATGTTTAAAACATTGTATCCGGAGTGCAACCAAACATGATTTTAGACCTTGTTTATGGAAAAGTGGTTATTTCTGTGTCAATTGCTGCAATTTGCTGAAAATTGTCCATAATAATGTCCCTAATCATCTAGTTTGAACAGTTATGTTTAAAACATTGTATCCGGAGTGCAACCAAACATGATTTTAGACCTTGTTTATGGAAAAGTGGTTATTTCTATTGCTGCAACTTGCTGAAAATTGTCCATAATGTCCCTAATCATCTAGTTTGAACAGTTATGTTTAAAACATTGTATCCGGAGTGCAACCAAACATGATTTTAGACCTTGTTTATGGAAAAGTGGTTATTTCTGTAGGTCAATTGCTGCAATTTGCTGAAAATTGTCCATAATAATGTCCCTAATCATCTAGTTTGAACAGTTATGTTTAAAACATTGTATCCGGAGTGCAACCAAACATGATTTTAGACCTTGTTTATGGAAAAGTGGTTATTTCTGTAGTTCAATTGCTGCAATTTGCTGAAAATTGTCCATAATAATGTCCCTAATCATCTAGTTTGAACAGTTATGTTTAAAACATTGTATCCGGAGTGCAACCAAACATGATTTTAGACCTTGTTTATGGAAAAGTGGTTATTTCTGTAGTTCAATTGCTGCAATTTGCTGAAAATTGTCCATAATAATGTCCCTAATCATCTAGTTTGAACAGTTATGTTTAAAACATTGTATCCGGAGTGCAACCAAACATGATTTTAGACCTTGTTTATGGAAAAGTGGTTATTTCTGTAGTTCAATTGCTGCAATTTGCTGAAAATTGTCCATAATAATGTCCCTAATCATCTAGTTTGAACAGTTATGTTTAAAACATTGTATCCGGAGTGCAACCAAACATGATTTTAGACCTTGTTTATGGAAAAGTGGTTATTTCTGTAGTTCAATTGCTGCAATTTGCTGAAAATTGTCCATAATAATGTCCCTAATCATCTAGTTTGAACAGTTATGTTTAAAACATTGTATCCGGAGTGCAACCAAACATGATTTTAGACCTTGTTTATGGAAAAGTGGTTATTTCTGTAGTTCAATTGCTGCAATTTGCTGAAAATTGTCCATAATAATGTCCCTAATCATCTAGTTTGAACAGTTATGTTTAAAACATTGTATCCGGAGTGCAACCAAACATGATTTTAGACCTTGTTTATGGAAAAGTGGTTATTTCTATTGCTGCAACTTGCTGAAAATTGTCCATAATGTCCCTAATCATCTAGTTTGAACAGTTATGTTTAAAACATTGTATCCGGAGTGCAACCAAACATGATTTTAGACCTTGTTTATGGAAAAGTGGTTATTTCTGTAGGTCAATTGCTGCAATTTGCTGAAAATTGTCCATAATAATGTCCCTAATCATCTAGTTTGAACAGTTATGTTTAAAACATTGTATCCGGAGTGCAACCAAACATGATTTTAGACCTTGTTTATGGAAAAGTGGTTATTTCTGTAGTTCAATTGCTGCAATTTGCTGAAAATTGTCCATAATAATGTCCCTAATCATCTAGTTTGAACAGTTATGTTTAAAACATTGTATCCGGAGTGCAACCAAACATGATTTTAGACCTTGTTTATGGAAAAGTGGTTATTTCTGTAGTTCAATTGCTGCAATTTGCTGAAAATTGTCCATAATAATGTCCCTAATCATCTAGTTTGAACAGTTATGTTTAAAACATTGTATCCGGAGTGCAACCAAACATGATTTTAGACCTTGTTTATGGAAAAGTGGTTATTTCTGTAGTTCAATTGCTGCAATTTGCTGAAAATTGTCCATAATAATGTCCCTAATCATCTAGTTTGAACAGTTATGTTTAAAACATTGTATCCGGAGTGCAACCAAACATGATTTTAGACCTTGTTTATGGAAAAGTGGTTATTTCTGTAGTTCAATTGCTGCAATTTGCTGAAAATTGTCCATAATAATGTCCCTAATCATCTAGTTTGAACAGTTATGTTTAAAACATTGTATCCGGAGTGCAACCAAACATGATTTTAGACCTTGTTTATGGAAAAGTGGTTATTTCTGTAGTTCAATTGCTGCAATTTGCTGAAAATTGTCCATAATAATGTCCCTAATCATCTAGTTTGAACAGTTATGTTTAAAACATTGTATCCGGAGTGCAACCAAACATGATTTTAGACCTTGTTTATGGAAAAGTGGTTATTTCTGTAGTTCAATTGCTGCAATTTGCTGAAAATGGTCCATAATAATGTCCCTAATCATCTAGTTTGAACAGTTATGTTTAAAACATTGTATCCGGAGTGCAACCAAACATGATTTTAGACCTTGTTCATGGAAAAGTGGTTATTTCTATTGCTGCAACTTGCTGAAAATTGTCCATAATGTCCCTAATCATCTAGTTTGAACAGTTATGTTTAAAACATTGTATCCGGAGTGCAACCAAACATGATTTTAGACCTTGTTTATGGAAAAGTGGTTATTTCTGTAGGTCAATTGCTGCAATTTGCTGAAAATTGTCCATAATAATGTCCCTAATCATCTAGTTTGAACAGTTATGTTTAAAACATTGTATCCGGAGTGCAACCAAACATGATTTTAGACCTTGTTTATGGAAAAGTGGTTATTTCTGTAGGTCAATTGCTGCAATTTGCTGAAAATTGTCCATAATAATGTCCCTAATCATCTAGTTTGAACAGTTATGTTTAAAACATTGTATCCGGAGTGCAACCAAACATGATTTTAGACCTTGTTTATGGAAAAATTGTTATTTCTGTAGTTCAATTGCTGCAATTTGCTGAAAATTGTCCATAATAATGTCCCTAATCATCTAGTTTGAACAGTTATGTTTAAAACATTGTATCCGGAGTGCAACCAAACATGATTTTAGACCTTGTTTATGGAAAAGTGGTTATTTCTATTGCTGCAACTTGCTGAAAATTGTCCATAATGTCCCTAATCATCTAGTTTGAACAGTTATGTTTAAAACATTGTATCCGGAGTGCAACCAAACATGATTTTAGACCTTGTTTATGGAAAAGTGGTTATTTCTGTAGGTCAATTGCTGCAATTTGCTGAAAATTGTCCATAATAATGTCCCTAATCATCTAGTTTGAACAGTTATGTTTAAAACATTGTATCCGGAGTGCAACCAAACATGATTTTAGACCTTGTTTATGGAAAAGTGGTTATTTCTATTGCTGCAACTTGCTGAAAATTGTCCATAATGTCCCTAATCATCTAGTTTGAACAGTTATGTTTAAAACATTGTATCCGGAGTGCAACCAAACATGATTTTAGACCTTGTTTATGGAAAAGTGGTTATTTCTGTAGTTCAATTGCTGCAATTTGCTGAAAATTGTCCATAATAATGTCCCTAATCATCTAGTTTGAACAGTTATGTTTAAAACATTGTATCCGGAGTGCAACCAAACATGATTTTAGACCTTGTTTATGGAAAAATTGTTATTTCTGTAGTTCAATTGCTGCAATTTGCTGAAAATTGTCCATAATAATGTCCCTAATCATCTAGTTTGAACAGTTATGTTTAAAACATTGTATCCGGAGTGCAACCAAACATGATTTTAGACCTTGTTTATGGAAAAGTGGTTATTTCTGTAGGTCAATTGCTGCAATTTGCTGAAAATTGTCCATAATAATGTCCCTAATCATCTAGTTTGAACAGTTATGTTTAAAACATTGTATCCGGAGTGCAACCAAACATGATTTTAGACCTTGTTTATGGAAAAGTGGTTATTTCTATCAATTGCTGCAACTTGCTGAAAATTGTCCATAATGTCCCTAATCATCTAGTTTGAACAGTTATGTTTAAAACATTGTATCCGGAGTGCAACCAAACATGATTTTAGACCTTGTTTATGGAAAAGTGGTTATTTCTGTAGGTCAATTGCTGCAATTTGCTGAAAATTGTCCATAATAATGTCCCTAATCATCTAGTTTGAACAGTTATGTTTAAAACATTGTATCCGGAGTGCAACCAAACATGATTTTAGACCTTGTTTATGGAAAAGTGGTTATTTCTGTAGTTCAATTGCTGCAATTTGCTGAAAATTGTCCATAATAATGTCCCTAATCATCTAGTTTGAACAGTTATGTTTAAAACATTGTATCCGGAGTGCAACCAAACATGATTTTAGACCTTGTTTATGGAAAAGTGGTTATTTCTCAATTGCTGCAATTTGCTGAAAATTGTCCATAATAATGTCCCTAATCATCTAGTTTGAACAGTTATGTTTAAAACATTGTATCCGGAGTGCAACCAAACATGATTTTAGACCTTGTTTATGGAAAAGTGGTTATTTCTGTAGTTCAATTGCTGCAATTTGCTGAAAATTGTCCATAATAATGTCCCTAATCATCTAGTTTGAACAGTTATGTTTAAAACATTGTATCCGGAGTGCAACCAAACATGATTTTAGACCTTGTTTATGGAAAAGTGGTTATTTCTGTAGTTCAATTGCTGCAATTTGCTGAAAATTGTCCATAATAATGTCCCTAATCATCTAGTTTGAACAGTTATGTTTAAAACATTGTATCCGGAGTGCAACCAAACATGATTTTAGACCTTGTTTATGGAAAAGTGGTTATTTCTGTAGGTCAATTGCTGCAATTTGCTGAAAATTGTCCATAATAATGTCCCTAATCATCTAGTTTGAACAGTTATGTTTAAAACATTGTATCCGGAGTGCAACCAAACATGATTTTAGACCTTGTTTATGGAAAAGTGGTTATTTCTGTAGTTCAATTGCTGCAATTTGCTGAAAATTGTCCATAATAATGTCCCTAATCATCTAGTTTGAACAGTTATGTTTAAAACATTGTATCCGGAGTGCAACCAAACATGATTTTAGACCTTGTTTATGGAAAAGTGGTTATTTCTGTAGTTCAATTGCTGCAATTTGCTG
>NW_027258520.1:0-69396 GCF_045791955.1 Oncorhynchus clarkii lewisi
GGATACCAGACAGCCCTGTTCTTTATGTTGATTATGTAATTATTCATTTGAACAACAAATTCCAAATGCAAGTAAATTATTAATTTCAAGCAATGTTGACATACCAAGAGAGCAGTAGACGTATGCTAGTTGTTTGAAGCCCCATTGCTGGTGAGCTTGCAAAGTAAACAGTTAATATTATTAATCACCAAACATTTTTGGAGCTGCATGTTTGCGCTGCATCCGATCCTATAGCTAGCTGTACAGCATGTGACTCGAGTCCACACCTCTGCTATCGATGTCAACAAGTTTGTATGAATCTTCCATTTGGCGTGTCTAATGATGTAATGACATGACAACTGCGTCTGAGTTCTTGGCAACCCTTCCCCCGCTTTTGTTTCATGCTGTCTGAAGACCTGGCTAGCCAGCTACTAGCTAACACACGACACAGATGAAAGCAGAAACCTCTAAGTATCTTTGCCTTAGATGAATAGGGGAAACCTCTAATTGCACTGTGTCAGCAAATACAGTATAGTCACATTTTGGCACCAGTAGTAGACTAGTTACCTAGCTATGTAAACCACGCCTCTCCGAAACGAGGTAAGAGAATATGACAATACCATTGGTGTATTCAAATTTGAGATTTTGTGATGTCACAATATGCCCTTAATATTCCCACCTCTTGAATCCTGGTGTTTGACATTGGGGAGGGGACCAGTAACTTTATAATCAAACTTATCAATGAAGAAGCAACAGTCATTCTTCATACTTTAGGTATCCCAGTTTGATCTGGTTTCATCCAAATATCATCAATTTCCTGAAAACGTTTTGACCGCTGGACCTTTAACACCCTTCTCCCTCTGCCTTTCAGAAGCAGAGCCTGGAGGTTCAGGCGAACACCGCTGTAGCGTCTGTGACCTCGTCCTTTCCTCCAGCTTCCAGCTCCAGGAGCACATGAACCTGCACACAGGGGCACGCCCCTACTGCTGTGCCGAGTGTGGTAAGCGCTTCTGTCAGCTGGCCAACTACCGCTCCCACCTGCGGACACACGCCCTGCCCCAGACCTCAGTCCCACCCGTACAGCTCCGTTGCCGTGTTTGCCTGAAGGGCTTCGATTCTGAGCAGGGTTTGAAGGACCACCTAGCCAAGTCCCACTTTGAGAAGGAGTTCTATGAGTGTGACGCATGCAAGCGCATCTTCACCTGCCTGACCAAGTGTGAGGAGCACCTGGAGGAGCACAAGCGCGAGCTGGCGGAACCACGTGTGTCTGCAGTGCTGCCGCCGCTTCCGCCTGCGCCGCTCTCTCCGCCGCCACAAGGAGCGGGGCTGTGTCCGCAGCTATCGCTGCACCGACTGCCCCATGAACTTCAGCCGCAAGAATGCCCTCCTCAAGCACAGCTTCTCCCACCTGGGCCTGCTGCCTTACACCTGCATCCAGTGCCGTGCACATTTCCGCCTGGCCAGGCTCTACCGTAAGCATGAGTGTGAGCCGGAGCGGCTCCACTGTGTGGCATGCCTGGGCGTCTTTCAGAGCCACAACGACTTCCAGAGGCACAAGAGGGAGACGGGCTGCTGGGGCCAGCAGGGGACCAAGGGGGATGAGATCCGCTGTATGGAGTGTGGCCAGGCCTTCTCCACGGCTGACGAGCTGAAGAATCACGCCGGGGCCCACCAGAGGGTGATGACCTGCTCCGAGTGCGGCAAGGGCTTCCGCTCGGCCTTGATGCTGATGTCACACATGGGGGGCCACGCAGGGTCGAGGCCCTGTCTGTGTAAGAACTGTGGCCTGGGCTTCCCTCACCAGCAGGGTTACGAGAGCCACCTCAAGGACTGTGGACGCAAACCCCCTCCTGTGGTGAGTATGGGTTACCCCCCTAAGGACTGTTGAAATATACTGATATATGTTTGTCACTGTATATGGCTCTTTGGAAGAAAATTATTTTCATATTAGTTTAGTTTAAGTTGGATTGGATAGAGAAGAGTACAAGTAGCTCTCTGTTCACTGTTGTAACTCTCTCTTTGTGCAGATGGCTCCAAAGAAACTACGGAAGGACCCCCCTGCTGCTCCTTCCAAACCCCTACCCCAGCTCGCTCCAAGGCATCTCCCTGCTCCTGTGAAGAAACCAGAGAGTCAAGTGTCAGCACCACTTCCTACTCTGATGAGAATGCCAGGCTCTGCCCCTGCCAGAGTCACTATGGGAGTCCATAACACCACTACTGTCCGTGTGGTGAGCCCTGACCAACCCACCAAGGGGCTGTGGAAGCTCAGCCTGGACAAACAGCCGCCTCCTGGGGTGTCCTTGGTCATGTTTGTCCCTGCCAACACCCCTCTGGCCTCTGGCCTCTCTGGCCCATCCTCCACCGCCCAGCTTCCAGCCCTCTCAGGCACCCAGTCCCAGTGGAAGGTCCTCAACCCAGCACCAAATCCAGGAGCCCCTCCTCCGGTGCTGTGCCAGTCCAGCTTCACCTCTGAGCCGGGCCTGAGCCTCATAACAGAGGCAAACCGGCGCTACTCCTCTGATGCCCCGCTGGATCTGGCATTAAAGACAGCTGACTACGAACAGGAGCCTGCTAATTTACTACCTCTTGATCTGTCTAACAAGTCGACTTGCTCCACTCCTCCTGCTAACCTTGTAGTCAAGACTGAACCGAGAGACCCTGGGTTTGCAGAGGAGACTGAGGAAGAAGTATTCACAAGTTTAACAGGTGATAAAAAGGGGATAGTCTTTCAGAGTAAGAGGGAGCCAGGGGAGGATTCTAAAATTGAGGCTATGGCTCAGAAGGGGGAAAATGGAGAAGGGAGAGGAGATGAAGACAGGCAAAATGACAGCAGAGATGATGGAACAGCTCAGTCTCAAATGAAGAAGGCACCAAAGCCAGGAGTCCCGTCAACACTACAGCTCCTGACCGTCAAACAGAAGAACACTGCCAAAGTGGATCCAGTGAATCAGCTGAAAATCGAGTCAGTCAGCTCTTTGCACTCCAAAATGCTTCGGGGCTTAGTCCATATAAAGCAGGAACCACTGTTTCTAGAGGCTGACAGTGGAACACAGAGCTCAGACTTCTGTTGGTCCAGCCCGCTGACAGCATTGAAGAGGAAGATGGAGCCAGACGTGGGGCTGGACTTGAGATGGGATGGGGGCACCCCAGGCTGTGTGCTCGACTTAAGGTTGAATGGAGGGAACCCAGCCAGTTGTGATGTGGCGGAGAAAGCAGAGGAGAGGAACATGGAAGGAGACCGTGTAGAGGAGGCGCTTGATGGTGGCGAGAAGGATGGAGCAACAGAGGAGAGGAAAGCAGATAAGGGTGGATCGGAGGAGAGGAAAGAGCAGAAGGATGGATCGGAGCAGAAGGATGGATCGGAGCAGAAGGATGGATCGGAGGAGAGGAAAGAGGAGGATGGAACGGAGGAGAGGAAAGAGAAGGCTGGATTGGAGGAGAGGAAAGAGGAGGAGAGGAAAGAGGAGGATGGAACGGAGGAGAGGAAAGAGAAGGCTGGATTGGAGGAAAGGAAAGAGGAGGATGGAACGGAGGAGAGGAAAGAGAAGGATGGAACGGAGGAGAGGAAAGAGAAGGATGGAACGGAAGAGAGGAAAGAGAAGGATGGAACGGAGGAGTCTGACACACCTGTTGATGAACCCACAGCCCATAACCCAGAGACACAGCTCCCCTCCTCTCCCATCCCATCTCCTCCCTCCTCACCACCATGTAAAAGACGAAGGTCACTAAGGACAAGGGAAAAGCCTAGAGCCCTACACGACTGTTTATTATAAGGGCAGTACTTTACAGAGTAAAAAATAAGATTGCTGACAACAATGTTAAATAGGCTGCTTTTTAATGGCCCGAGGAACAGAGGACAACAACCAAGCCTAATGTAAAACAATTCATACTAGGCCTGTTATTAAATCATAATAGCAACACATTTTGTGAATTAGTGGTGATTTTGATAAACCATGCCTCTACATTAATTTGCCCTCGGGATTTGGTTGCTTTTCTGTATTTTTTTGTTAGACATTGCAAGTCTTCAATAGCTATGTTTAATGTACCTGCTAGTGCTTACTGAGCTAGCCAACAATCCTTGTTGTTAGCTGCTTACTGTGTGGCAAGCGATTGAGATTAGGGTAAATAGTGGCTATTGTTTTCTATATTACAGTAGTTGCGTATGCTGGCAATAGGATCATGCACTTCTTCCAGTGTTACCGCACACATTTCCAAACACTCCATATCTATTTGACTATACCAATATAACTTATTTGTTATTTTTTTGTTATAGGTTGTCTAGTTAGTCTTCAATTGAATGTCATTGTAATTTTGTAGTTTCTATTCAATATAAGCTGCTGTATGGGACTTCAGTCGCCAAGGTTTCTTATTCAGGTACTGATGGAGAATGTCTGGGAGCCAGGATTTAATGTACTGTCAACTTTCTGAGAAATGTTTCTCAACAGCTCGGTTTTTGTTTGATTTGAGTTCCATAATGGGTAAAATATGCAAGAAATATGTGCTGTCCAATTGTAATGTTAAATTGACTTGTATATCTTTTTCTATCACGTTGAATGTCTTACCCCAACTTCAACTGAATGGTTACAGTGTTTTGTAGAGTTTTAAAACATTCTGTTCAGAAATTGGGATCTTAAAGGATACAAATAAAGATCAACGTGTCAGAATGGTATGGAGGGATTTTCTTGGAAAGCCTTCTTTCATTGACCTATACAGAACACTCTTACTTGAGTGCTGGAGAGGAACGCGGGAAGGCACTATGGTAAGTGTTTGTATCTCATTGTAAACGCACTGATATAGATATAAATATTAATATAACATAACCTAACATTTAACCAACGCGTTGTAATTCCAGTGTTCAATTTCGAAATGTTAATAAATGATGAACTCGGCTAGGTAGGTCTGTAATTATATAGGCCTACCTCCTCGAGACAGTTGGATAGTGCTAATGCGCACAGTACAGAGCTCGGTTGAAGAAAAGACTACAAATATTGTCACATGGTAAGAAAGCCCGGAAATAATTCGTCAAATCCGGCGAAGATAACACAAGTAGGGAAATGTGGCGGGCGTAAAGAACACACAACAGCTTGCAATATATATCCCTTTCAGTGTCGATCGGAAGACCGTTGGGTTACGAGGCGCAAATTCCTTTCTCTTGCTTCGAGCAATGTAGGCTGATGAAACGAACAGACGGCAAAAAACTTTGTATAACTGTACACATTATTCTACATGGACAAAGACAAGTTCGCTGTGAGCGTAAGTATATAGGCCTGTCAATAAAATGCATATTTTGAAGAAGTGAGAATATGATTGTGTAGCCTATTTGTATCCATAATAAGAAAGGAACCAAAAATCAGTCTTGGATTAAAAAAGTATTATTGTAAAAAATATATATAATACAGTTTAAATATTTGTTAAACTGATAACTATTGCTAATGTATATGTATATGTAAGTCACAAATTAAACATGTTGTAGTATAAGCAATCTCATTGCTATTTACAATTGACACCTATCCTTCCTCTTCATTTCCCCACCCAGCATGACCCAAGCTCCTGGTTGGAGATGCACCAGTTCATTGGAGACCTGATGGTGTCTGGGGGGCTCTGGGGCTAAAAGACGCCCCACCAGCAGGCCCAGGCTCAGCCCCAGGCTCAGCCCAGCCCAGACAGGTCCAGGCCCAGGCAGAGAGCATTAGAGAGGCCAGAGAAATCAGTGGACAAGGTGAGTAGAGAACATTGTGGAGTAATAGGAAAGGACAGGGAATACTAAGGAAACTTTTGTTTTCGTAGGTAATGGCTTGTCTGGCTTTATAATAAATCTATTTTCTTGCTTTTGTCGTTTCCCCCACTTGTACACAGCTCAGCACCATACCTGCACTTGCCCTGGCTGCCCATACTCTTCCTCATTTTCCTCCTTCCAGACCATAAAGCCCAGAGGCACTGTGTCCTCACAGCCTGAGCCCAGCAGCACCTACAGCCCAGAGCTCAGTCAGCCCCAGAGTCAGGACAAGGAGACCAGCACCCATAGCCCCAGCCCAGCCCCTACCACTTCCACTAACCAGGGTACTTCTTCACCAAGCCCCCTGCCTCAAATTCCCACCTTCCCTTGTTTCTGCTGCCGCCGGGGCTTCCAGACCTGCACCCAGCTACTGCACCACCAACAGGGGGCAGCAGACTTTCCCTTCTCCCAGACGCACACCCATTACCACCACCACTGCCCACTTACCACCTGCCTGCCCCACCACCACTCCCACCATGGCCTGTCCCCTGGCACCTTCCCCTGCCTGTCCTGCCAGCATTCCTTCCCCTCCTGCTCCCAGCTCCTCCGCCACCAGCAGGGCCACAAACCCCCCCAGAACCATGTTGGAGGGGTGACCACAGTGTCCCCCACCCTACACCCATGCATGCACTGTCCAGCCTCCTTCCCCCGACCCTCTCAGCTGCTACAGCACCAGCGCACCCAGCACGCTCACAAGGCTGGCGGCTTCCTGTGCACTGAGTGCGGGCGCGCCTTCAACTCCCACTCCAACCTCCGCATCCACCTCAACGTACACACCGGCGCCCGACCCTACTCATGCCCTGACTGCGGAAAGAGTTTCAGCCAGTCGGGAGCGTTGAAGATCCACCGTCGCATCCACACTGGGGAGAGACCCTATGCCTGCACCTACTGTGGGAGGGGCTTCCCCCACCTGGCCGGGGTCCGGGCCCACCAAAGGACCCACACAGGTGAGAAGCCCTACCGCTGCAACCAGTGTGGGAAGTGCTTCACCCAGTCGGGGGCACTGAAGATCCACACAAGGATCCACACCGGGGAACGGCCGTTTGTGTGCAGCCTCTGTGGGAAGGGCTTCTCCAACCGCTCCGGCATCCGCTTCCACCAGCGCACTGTCCATGGGATGGTGTCGGATATGGGAGGGGGTGGAGGAGCCGGTGGGTCCCATAGGGGGAGACTGAGTCTAGGCAGCTCAGCTGCTGTGGGACGCCCCAGTGCCAATCCAAACAGGATACGCAACAGCCCCTATACTGACGTGTGCTCTAGCATTACTCCTGCCCCGACCAAAATCCTTTCCCCTGGGTCTCTACTTGCTCCTCCAGGGTCAGGTCTGACTATAACCTCAGACAAAGAGCCCCAGTTCCAGTCTAGCAGTGTGAAGATCCCCTCCGGAAGAGCAGAACCAGACAGTAGCAGGGAAGGGAGGGCTCAGCTGTACACCTGTGAGGACTGTGGGCTGCGTTTTGGGGACGCTCCCTCCAGAAACAGACACCAAACTCTGGAGCACTACTCCACAGAAGGGGTAGAGGAGGATGACCTGGGGGACACTGAGGGGGAGGGGTGAGAGAGAGGGAGGGGTGAGGGGGAGAGATGGAAGCTTGATGTAGTAGATTGTTGGATCGAAGGCTAAGGGAGAGGTGGGAAAACTGGAATGGGAACATGGAGAGGTGAGAAGAGGCTGAAAGTTTGAGACTCATCGAGGAGGAACATGTGTAAAGGCATGTTGGTGAAGGGAGGGTGAGAAGACAAAGTGAAAAATTAAGTGTCTATCAATGGGATCTATGACATATTTCAGATTGAATTCCACTTTAAAAGATGCACTCCAGGCCTAAGGAAGTCTTTTGCGATAGTTTTCACATTTTGTGAGTCCAATTTTCTTTGTCAAAAAGATTGGATTGGATGCGCGCTGTGTTAAGAAGCAGGGTTGTGTATCGGAGGACGCATGACTTTCAACCTTCGTCTCTCCTGAGCCCTTACGGGAGTTGTAGCGATGAGACAAGATAGTAGCTACTAAACAATTGGATACCACGAAATTGGGGAGAAAAAGGGGTAAAACATTTTTTTAAAGTCAAGTACCATGATTAGGCTACTAAAGATGATATTTGAGAGCTTTGGATTATTTTTTTTATTTATTTTACTGGTTTAGCAAAATCCACAGATATCATCATCTCAAATATATGACACTGTAAGACATTGTCCCATAGGGCAGCGCACAATTGGCCCAGCGTCGTCCGGGTTAGGGGTTAGGGGAGGGTTTGGGCGGGGTAGGCCGTAAATAAGAATTTGTTCTTAATTGACTTGCCTAGTTAAATAAAGGTTAAATAGTACATAAAAAGTAAGTGCAGAAGTGAGGATATGTTGTATTTAGCATCATTATGTAATATATATTTTGTAATAATAGAAACTGATATTGTATGGCCCTTATATACTTGCGTATATCAGTTTATCTATTTAGCTCATTGTGCCTTGATCTCAGATTAGATCATTCTAGTACATAAAAAATACATATATTTGCATAAACCACACTGTACTAAACTTCATGACCACTGATATGTTAGTGGTTTAGTGATTTTATTGACGATCAATATCTTCAATGTTGGAAGATATTTCTTATACAAAGTATATTTTTATCAGGATCATTTCTCAGAGACACATGGTTTGTTGACCTGTTTTCTATTGCTTCAGATCTCCACCTAGTGGACATTTAGAAGCATAGCAGCAGAAACACAGACACTGAAACTAGTCAGTCTAGGCTACAAGTGTCACTCATTCCACGGAGGTCCGATTGTCTTCGGGTTTTAGCTGCTCCCTTGTCCTTGATTTATGAATTGCTGTCACTAATTAGTAAGGAACTCCCCACACGTGGTTGTCTTGGGCTTAATTGAAAGGAAAAGACAAAAACCTGTAGACACTAGGCCCTCCATGGAATGAGTTTGACACCCTTCTCTAGATCAGTGGTTCCCAACCAGTGGTACTAGGACCCCTGGGAGTACTTGGCCTATCCATAGGGGGTACTTGAGAAAATACTGGTAAAATGCACATGAGGGGGTATTTCAGAAGTTGAGGCTGCTGAGGGGAGGATGGCTCATGATAATGGCCGGAATGGAGTAAATGGAATGGAATGGAATCAAACGCATGAAAACCATTTGTTTGATGTATTTGATACCATTCCACCGATTCCGCTCCAGCCATTATCATGAGCGTATCCTACCAAATGAAGGTGCCACCAACCCCCTGTGCTTCAGGAGTAGTCCAGACCGAGCACAATTCAGGTGAGGGTCCAGTTACTGAAAAAGGTTGAACTATTGATCTAGATATCTGTGTTGCCTCCCACTATTTTCAAATGTTACCGTTGCCTGTGGTCTTTATTTTCCAGACACTGAAACTATTGAAACTTCTGCATGGCCAACTTCCCTTCTTTGGTATTCTGTAGCCTCTAGGGCAGTTCAAAAGACTGATTGAGGACCTTTTTAGCGAAGATTGTGTTGGTTTTCTATGATTGTGTGTTGATGTGAATATTTGTGTATATTGATGTATATAGTGTGTATGTATACAGACAGGGCTCATCTGTAAAAGAGATGTCTCCCTGTCAAAATACATTTTATATATCCATCTGTTTTTCCACGTAGACCAGTTTTCAGTAAATGATTGCCCTCAGTCATTCAGGGTTGTTTAAAAATATCATCTATAGGGCCCTTTGTAATGATAATTTAATTCCAGCCTCTTTGACCCAAGATGTGCTTCTGAGTGTCTCCGATGTTTACTAACTGGTATAAACTGATACTAAAACCACGGTCAGCTGGGATTCCCAACAACAGGCAAGGCTTGTACAATTATCTGGGAGATCTTATATCAGACATATAGCATGACAAGCCACTAGTGATGACACTACAGAAATAGCAGAATTGGTTTACCTAGAAACAGAAAAATGAAAAACGTATGAGACGGGCGTTCTTGGGAGTATGACAAATCAAAAGGTGTCCATGAAAATGCTCTGTTTCAAGTTTGTTAACGGTTCCTCGAAACTCAACAGCATTTCACAGTACCTTTTGGAAAGAGATTATTTTGTTATAGGTTTTGCAAGTGTTTATTTGGTCGCGCTGAAACGATCTCAAGAACTGCGTAAAAACAGGCGACGCAGAACAGTCATTCATGGGTAAAGAGCGTCCTTCCACTTGTCATGATATGTAATTAAGTGTAAACGGAACCATTTTCGGACCCACCTGAAGTCGGGACAGGTTTGGTTAATGATAGGTAATTGACCTATAGATGGCAGTACGTCTCTACAATCATGATCCTGGTGAGCTGCCGTCCTGAGCGAAAAACTACAGGAGGGTAGCTCTCCAGGAACCGAGTTGGAGAACCATGCATGACACGGTCAGTGCTATCTGGGATCTTTGGGACATCCCTACCCCATTAAAGTAGAATTTTAAAATGCTAGGTAAGTGCTATGGTTGTGGTTAGGGTAGGGACTTTCCAATGATCCGTATAGCACTGACCTGCGTGAAACTACATCAACATCCTGAGCACACGGAGACAAGTGACGCACTAACAAGTGATTGGTTATTGGAGCGTATACTCCCATTGTTATCAATATATATATACACGTCTTGTTTTTACTTAATATCTACAACTTTCCAAACTTTGAAAGAAAGACAACCCTGGAAGCCACGCCTCCTCCAGTATCAATAAGTATAGTGCCAGACGTTCCTTTCGACAGTCAGACGGATTTGCATTATTTGGATACAGACAGTGAAGCAGAGTGGGAATACTCCTCAATACCCAGAATCCAATAACAAACATGAGGGGTTTTATACTCTTTGCGATTTTAGCACATGCTCACAGCAGTATTGGTAAATATAATTTTATTTACTTTAACTGAGTGAATTTTATTCTACTCTCTCTATGCACTTACATTTTATGTAGGCTTATTCGTTTTAATACAACTGCAAATGTGAACTCTGTTCAGCATTGTCCTTCAAGTTAGTTTATTTGACAACAGTCGTGTAAAGTACTAAAGTAAAAATACTTGAAAGTACTACTAAATTAGTTTTTTTAGGTTATCTGTACATTACGATTTATATTTTTGACAATTTTTTTCTTCACTTACTTTCCTAAAGAAAATAATGTATTTTTTACTCCATACATTGTCCCTGACCCCCAAAAGTACATTTTGAATGCTTAGCAGGACAGAAAAATTGTCCAATTCACTTATCAAGAGAACATGCCTGGTCATCCCTACTGCCTCTGATCTGTGACTCACTAAACACAAATGCATCGTTTGTAAATAATGTCTTGAGTGTTGGAGTGTGCCCCTGGCTATCCGTACATTTTCAAAACAAGAAAATGGTGCCGTCTGCTTTGCTTAATATGAGGAATTTGAAGTGATTTATACTTTTACTTTTGATACTTCAGTATATTTAGAACCAAATACTTTTAGACTTTTACTCAAGTAGTATTTTACTGGGTGACTTCCACTTTTACTTGAGTAACTTTCTATTAAGGTATCTATACTTTTACTTAAGTGTAACAATTGGGTACTTTTTCCACCACTGCCATCCGGTTTGTTTAATATAAGGAATTTGAAATGATTCATAGTTTTACATTGACTTTTGATACTTAAGTATGTTTAAAACCAAATGCTTTTAGACTTTTACTCAAGTAGTATTTTACTGCGTGACTTTTACTTGAGTAATTTTTTATAAAGGTATCTTTACTTTTTCTCAAGTATGACAATTGGGTACTTTTTCCACCACTATTTGACAAGATATTGTAGATCAGCTGTGTTGGCATCAAATAAGGGCTTATACTCAGATGTAACTTGAACTCATTATCTCATTACCTGCACATGGTGTGTTATCATGGTTGGTATATTATTATATTATGGGAAAGAGATGATTTTGTTCTTGGTTTTGCAAGTGTTTATTTGGTCGCGCTGAAACGATCTCAAGTGCTGCGTAAAATCAGGTGACGCAGATGTGTATGTAAACTCGTCGTCCTCTCACTGTCAACTGCATTTATTTTCAGCAAACTTAACATGTGTAAATATTTGTGTGAACATAACAAGATTCAAAAACGGAGACATAAACTGAACAAGTTCCACAGACATGTGACTAACAGAATTGGAATAATGTGTCCCTGACCAAAGGGGGGGTCAAAATCAAAAGTAACAGTCAGTATCTGGTGTGGCCACCAGCTGCATTAAGTACTTAATTAAGTGCGTCTCCTCCTCATGGACTGGACCAGATTTGCCAGTTCTTGCTGTGAGATGTTACCCCACTCTTCCACCAAGGCACCTGCAAATTCCCAGACATTTCTGTGGGGGATGGCCCTAGCCCTCACCCTCTGATCCAACAGGTCCCAGACGTGCTCAATGGGATTGAGATCCGGGCTCTTCGCTGGCCATGGCAGAACACTGACATTCCTGTCTTACAGGAAATCACGCACAGAACGAGCAGTATGGCTGGTGGCATTGTCATGATGGGTCATGTCAGGATGAGCCTGCAGGAAGGGTACCACATGAGGGAGGAGGATGTCTTCCCTGCAATGACAACAAGCTCAGTCTGATGATGCTGTGACACACCGCCCCAGACCATGACGGACCCTCCACCTCCAAATCGATCCCGCTCCAGAGTACAGACCTCGGTGTTAATGCTCATTCCTTCCACGATAAACGCAAATCCGACCATCACCCCTGGTGAGACAAAACTGCAACTCATCAGTGAAGAGCACTTTTTACAGTCCTGTCTGGTCCAGCGACGGTGGGTTTGTGCCCATAGGTGACGTTGTTGCCGGTGATGTATGGTCAGGACTTACCTTACAACAGACCTACAAGCCTTCAGTCCAGCCTCTCAGCCTATTGCGGACAGTCTGAGCACTGATGGAGGGATTGTGCATTCCTGGTGTAACTCGGGCAGTTGTTTTTGCCATCCTGTCACGCTGGTGTGATGTTCAGATGTACCAATCCTGTGCAGGTGTTGTTACACGTGGTCTGCCACTGCAAGGACGATCAGCTGTCCGTCATGTCTCCCTGTAGCGCTATTTCCCTGGCCACATCTGCAGTCCTCATGCCTCCTTGCAGCATGCCTAAGGCACGTTCACGCAGATGAGCAGGGACCCTGGGCATCTTTCTTTTGGTGTTATTCAGAGTCAGTAGAAAGGCCTCTTTAGTGTCCCAAGTTTTCATAACTGTGACCTTAATTGCCTACCGTCTGTAAGCTGTTAGTGTCTTAGCGACCGTTCCACATGGTTAATTGAACAGGCATGGGAAACAGTGTTTAAACCCTTTACATTGAAGATCTGTGAATTCATTTGGATTTTTACAAATGATCTTTGAAAGACACAGGGTCCTGAAAAAGGGACGTTTCTTGTTTTTGCTGAGTTTATATATATTTTTTTATATTGTCTCTGTTTATGCCTGGGTAATCGATTCAATTATTAATTGAGAGCGGAACTCCCCTGAAAAGCCAATTATTTGAATACAAATTGAAAGTGTGACAAATCACTTGAATCTCTGCACCTCAATCCAATTCCATGGGATTTGATTTACCTTGGAGACTCAACGCCTGTGGAGAAAAGCAATTTAAGTCACTGTTTAGTTTTTTGTCACTGTCTAAAAACATGTTTCCAATTGCTTTTCTTCAGCATTGTCCATGGTGTGGATCGATAATGCCACAGTCATCCCCATGAAATGGTGTGCTTTCAACGTGTTGTTCAAGTAATTCAAGTTTGTGGTTTGTATGTGTTTTTGCACTAAAACGCTTTGTCCAGCAGGGGACCTCCTATCTACCTTTTATTACCAGCATCTCCTAGTCAAGTAGACAAACCTGTTGTTCATCTGGCTGTGTTTGGCTAATTGCCAGCCTGGTTTGAACCAGTCAACAAGAAGGAAAAGGAAGCACTTGTATAAAAATAAAACATTGTATTTTTCACTCAAACAATAAGCTGCTGCAACAGCCCAGTCTAATGCCCTATATGTGGCCTAATGTTAGGTGCACCAGCCCAGTCTAATGCCCTATATGTGGCCTAATGTTAGGTGCACCAGCCCAGTCTAATGCCCTATATGTGGCCTAATGTTAGGTGCACCAGCCCAGTCTAATGCCCTATATGTGGCCTAATGTTAGGTGCACCAGCCCAGTCTAATGCCCTATATGTGGCCTAATGTTAGGTGCACCAGCCCAGTCTAATGCCCTATATGTGGCCTAATGTTAGGGGCACCAGCCCAGTCTAATGCCCTATATGTGGCCTAATGTTAGGTGCACCAGCCCAGTCTAATGCCCTATATGTGGCCTAATGTTAGGGGCACCAGCCCAGTCTAATGCCCTATATGTGGCCTAATGTTAGGGGCACCAGCCCAGTCTAATGCCCTATATGTGGCCTAATGTTAGGGGCACCAGCCCAGTCTAATGCCCTATATGTGGCCTAATGTTAGGTGCACCAGCCCATCCACTGAAGTGTATCAAAATACTTCTCAACAAAGAAACCCCACTGGAACAACTCTAGAAATAGGTGGGCTAAACAATACTCTTGTCTACTAGCAGCCATGGGACGAGATTAGCTAAACAACAACTAAAGTGTATGATGATGGTGTTGATTTGGTCCTTGTCCTCTTCTGTGCTGTCTAGCGGCCCTGGTCATAAAGGGACCAGACAAGCCTGTTCTGGAGAACGATGAAGTCACCCTGGAATGTCTGCTTTCTGACTCGGAGCTCAACACCAGCCAAGTCCACTTTGAGAAGTTTTCCAAGGTCAGGACACGGGCTACTTCTACCTCTGACCTTACTTCTAATTGGGTTATATGATTGCCAATTCTGTTGCTGTACTATGTGAAGTAAAGCGTGTTGAGGCTCTACACTTATCGAAACATGACTTGAACTCGACTTCAGTTAGTGCAGTATGTTTATGTCAACAGGGCTCAGCTTGATCATTTTTATTGTATATAAAATTACCAATGTTTGCAGACCAAGAAGTTAATCATTCTCACTACTACTCATATCACTGCCAGTCCCGCATATGACTGCTGTTTGCAGATGAGGTAAATCTCTGTTTCTCTCTCTCACTGTTCCTCTCTCTCCTACTCTTCATCAGTACATGAATAAGTGGTATCGGCTGGAGGAGGAGCCCATGTACCGCCGATGTATCCCTGATGTTATCTTGAGGCGTGAGGCGAACCAACTGCTTCTGTCCATCCGCAGCATCCACAGCTACTTCCACCAGGGACTCTACCGCTGTGTCGCAGACAACGCCACAGCAACCGACAACTCCTCCCAGCCCCTGGCTATCACCATCAACTGTGAGTATGGGGTGGGCTATATAGTCACATGCATGTCTGTAACAGCTGTTTTTTAAATTTATTTTTTTAAATGGTGCGATGACCAATAAGTCGGCACAGCAGGAAAGACCAAACCTCCTGGAGAGCTGCTGGGCATGCAGGCTTTTAGTACAACTCTGCTTTAATACACCTGTATTACATTTGTATCCGCTGCTCCCCAGGACCTTGATTAGCTGAATCCGGAGGGTAAGTGTAGTGCTGGAACAAACCCCTGCACACCCAGTTGTAGCTCTCCAGGAGGAGCGCCTGCTATCCACTCCACCGTACAGTATATCCATTCTCCTTGTTTTCAAAAACAATGTTCCAGAAATGGAAATTCACAGGGGAATAGAAATACAAATGACCAGAAGAAGAGACATATTGTACTGTACAAGGCACATGAAAGGGTGGTCATAGCGTGAGGCCTATTTTCCCTTGCGCTACAGGGGCGATCAAATCGTCCGTCATGTCTTTTGATAGGCTTCTTTGCCCGTGGAGCAATCGATAATGGGGAATGGGACAGAAGGAGAGAGCCCAAGGCCCATGGAGATGGTTCCGTTGACGTAGAGAGGGAGAAAATGAACCGTCACACTCCACAGTGCACCATTGTTAGGACTTAGGAAGATGAAGGCAATTACCATTATCTGATTGTTCCCTCCTCATGGGCAATTTGTAGAGGATTTGAGGCACGATACTGCAGAATACTCAAGGATATGACTCTGTTGACTGATGTCTATGCATGTTTGTACACTGTGTGCACAGCTGCACACACACACTCAAACCTCTTAAAACCATCACACATGCATTCTTCTTGATTTCTGCCTGAACCTGCTGTGTTTCTGATCCCCTGTTCAGACATGCGTGAGCTGTCTGTGTACGATGTGTCCTCCTCCAGCCGGAAGTTCATCAAGGAAAACCTGCTTGTGACACTAGGCGAAGACGTAGAGGTGGAGTGCTCCACCACAGCCTCTGAGGCACCACAATACTTCTGGCAGAAATATGTGAGTTTGGCCTTCTATCGCTCGATCTCTCACTCTCTGTCCCGCTCCTCTTTCTCTCTAAGCACCATAAGAGGTGCTCAGTATTCATGTTATTCCCTGGTTTGGGCCCTCCTCTTTCTGGAGAGCAGCTTGTCCACTCAGAGGATTAATAGTTTAATGAGGTCTAGACAAGTGGCAACCTGAAAGCCAATCTGTTGATAGATTCCTAATGATTTTTCAATGTTCAGTTAACCATTGTTGAATTATTCAACTTGCTGTTACCAAAGCCACAAACCAAATACCCAGGGGAATTAAGACCTCTCAATGCTAAATGTCAAACTCTGAATGGCCATGCAGGCAACAATAAGACCTTGGTGAATTGATTTGCTGCTCCCTAGTGGTAAAATAAGGTATCACTACTTCAGCACATTGTGGGTCCACTATTTCAGACCTGATGCAATTTCACACCTTTAAAATCAACTTAGTCCTCATTTTAATACATTTTTCTGAATTTGAATGTCTTTAGAAATAATACCCCTCCACCCTCCAATATCCATCACTGTGAATATCCTCCATCTACCTTTTGAACTGTTCTGTCCACACATTCATAACTATTTGCATAACTGTTTATACATCTCTGTCTCCTCTTTCTCTCTCAGCACCATAAGAGGTGCTCAGTATTCATGTTATTCCTTGGTTTGGGCCCTCCTCTTTCTGGAGAGCAGCTTGTCCACTCAGAGGATTAATAGTTTAATGAGGTCTAGACAAGTGGTAGAAAGTATTCAAAGATGGGGATGGGAGGAATTATGGGGGCAGAGAAACAAACAGTATGGGCCATTTGATGGACAGCAGCTGACTGACTGCACAGTCCTGGTCTCTAGTAATGTCAATGGGAGGCAGGCAGGAGGCTAGATGCATCTGAGCCAGTGGATTTGCATACAGAATGCTGTTTTGGCCAAACCTGGTCTTTCCTGGAAATCCTCTTAATTCAGCCCCTCATTCAAATTGAAATGTACTTTCTTGGCAGGAAAATGGGAGATCCCAGGAGCCAAATCATTTGTATGGTGTAATGTATTTTTTTTTGGTTTGTTTCTATTCTGTTTCTCCTATTATTTCTCCCCTACTGTGTCTAACTCTCCCTCTTAATAATAGCCCAGCAGCTAGTTCTGTGTCCACTGTGCCTCCCGTTTTCTCATTATGTGTTGTTAACAGTGTTTCCGTGCTATTCTTTGCTGATTTCCCCATCCAGGTCAGTGAATGGGGTTTATGTGGAATTTATTCAGTGGGATTACTGTTCAGGTAAATACACCTTGTCCGGGAGTTTATCGCTTCTCTCAAAGGGACACGCATACTGTAACTCCACTGAGAAACGTTTTCTTGACTCGTTCGCTCGCTTTCTCCTCCATTCGCACCCCCTCTCTCTCTCTCTCTCTCTCTCCTCTCTCTCTCTCACCCACCATCCTTTCCTCTAACAGGGAGAGGACTGGATCGTGCCCTCCTCCAAGCTGAGGCTGAAGAATGTGAGGATGGAGGATGGTGGAGACTACACCTGCATGGCTGAGCATCCCACCCTGTCCAGCCTGAAGAAGAGCAGCACCATCTCCATAACTGTGCTGACAGGTAGGTAGAGGGTCAGGGGTTAGGAAGGGGGGGGGGGTACTACGGGGGTCAGGGATTATGAAGAGGGACATTATGTGTAGTGGTTAGAATGCAGGAAGGACAAGAGGGAGGGTGAGAGGTACAGATGTTAGGGCCAATGCACATATGTAGAGGAGGGGTACAGGGGAGTGTCAAGCGAGAGGCTCCCGTGAAGGCGAGGGTCTTACGGCTGTGATGGAGGAGAGGAACTGGCCACTGCAGAGGACGTGTCTTAGGACACTAAATATGTCACTGAAGAAGAGGACTCATTACGTTACAGCTAATCCAATTTATCATACTGATCATTGTTCATTTTTATCAGCGACCTGCGAGATGATTACGCTGCATTAATGGTCACGGGTTTTTCCACACGATCATATCGCCAATATAGTGTCAATTTTAATCATTGCGATTACAATCGTTTCAATTATCTATCCTCCAAATCAGTTGCGCCAATCAAACTGGATGCATGTCAATTATAACAGTGAAGACACTGCTTCAGTATGAAGGGGAAGTGAATAATCAAAGTGAATAATCAAAGTAAACAATCATTTGCTCTTCATTTTACACTATTTTCAATCAATCAAATGTATTTAATACAGCCCTTTTTACATCAGCAGCAGTGCAGTGCTTTACAGACACCCAGCCTAAAACCACAGAGAGCAAGCTATGCAGATGAAGTAGCACAGAGGCTAGGAAAAACTCCCTAAAAAGCAGGAACCTAGGAAGAAACCTAGAGAGGAATCAGGCTCTTCTGGCTGTACCGGGTGGAGATGCATGTGGCCATTAAGGCCAGATCGTTTTTCAAGACATTCAAACTTTCATAGATGACCAGCAGGGTCAGATTATAACCATTTTATCCAGTAGAGTTGGATACACGACAACATGGACAGTGTTGAGCTAGGCTAACAAAATAATCTGTCTGTGAATCATCCGCTATTAAAGCCTGTAGTGTGTCTGACTCTCCGGCCTGCAGCCACCAACGGCCGTCTTAACCAAGCCTGGTACGACTCCACCAACCTGGTGTTGATTACCTCCGTGGCGGGGGCGGTTCTCCTGGTGCTCATCCTGTCTATCACCGTCTTCCTGGTCCGCAGGGCCAAGCAAGCCAAGAGCACCAAGGGACCCATGTGAGTGCTGAGCTCTGTGGCACAGTGCCCTCCTCACCTCTCTCTCTCTCTGTGTGTGTGTGTGTGTGTGTGTGTGTGTGTGTGTGTGTGTGTGGTGCCCCCTCCGTTCTCTTATCTCCTTCCCCTCCCCTCTTCCATTTATCCCAGATTATAGCCAGGCCAATATATTATATCTATTGCCTTATATTTCACTCTGACTCTTACGATAGTACCAAGGCTAAGGTGGATTTACTGTGTGTGTTAGTGTTCTTGTAGACCGCTATGTCCCAGTGGCGGTGACCAGCTAGACTCAGTCGCTGACTGATCTCTTCCCTGCCCACATGAAATAATACTACAGTTTATTATAAAATACTACAGTACTTACTATAGAATTCTGTGGTATACTGTAGAATACTATACTACACACTGTAGTATCCCTCAATCATGTGTAGTATTTTGTAGAATACTATAGTAAATGCTACAGTAATGTCCGTAAAAACACAACACTTTTTAAAACTAAAGTAAATACTACAATATTTAATTAGCATATTCCCTACCCATTCCCCTATCCCAATTTGTGCCACCTATAAGTAAAAAACCTACATGCCAAGTATAGACCATATATTGTGTTCCATACAGGTTAGAGAAAAGAGCTGACGTTCAGACCCCAGTCCTACCTACTTACAGGTTAGAGAAAAGAGCTGACGTTCAGACCCCAGTCCTACCTACTTACAGGTTAGAGAAAAGAGCTGACGTTCAGACCCCAGTCCTACCTACTTACAGGTTAGAGAAAAGAGCTGACGTTCAGACCCCAGTCCTACCTACATACAGGTTAGAGAAAAGAGCTGACGTTCAGACCCCAGTCCTACCTACTTACAGGTTAGAGAAAAGAGCTGATGTTCAGACCCCAGTCCTACCTACTTACAGGTTCTCTAGTAGGTTTCTTCTAAGAGAAAGCCTCCACTATGTCAAATATAATAAAATAAAACACTATAGTGGACACTACAGTAATGTCTGCAAAAACACTACAGTAAATACTACATTATACCACAGTCTACAAAAACACTACATTAATTACTGTAGTATATACTCCACGTTTTGTTTAACTACTGTATTTATACTGTAGATAGAGTTAACTGTAGATACTACAGTATACTTCTACTAAGTACTACAGTATTGACTGTAGTGTTTTGCAGACTGTAGTCCTCAAAATCACTGCAATGCATACTATAGTATTTATACTATAGTATTTTTTTCATGTGGATGTGTTTTCACCAGACTCTTGCAAAACATGTAAGGATACTGTGGTCATATAGTATGTACTGTTAAAATCATAATAAATACACAGTAATCAGACACATTGTGACCCACAACTTATGTTGGTCAACCTCATATCAGAGTACAGTACATGCTTGCTGTAATAGGTATTCTGTCTTATATATGGAAGCTATTGAGGTTAGGTTGCTCTCTACATCTGTGTGTTTGACCTACAGTATATTCTGTAGATTACTGGTTGGCAGTCTATTTCTTCTCTTTTACTTGTCTTTCTCTCCTCTGTGGTTCTCTGAGCAGTCAATTTACACATAATGGTGCAACTCTCTATCTTTCTCTTCTCTGTGGTTCTCTGAGCAGTCCATTTACACATAATGGTGCAACTCTCTATCTTTCTCTTCTCTGTGGTTCTCTGAGCAGTCCATTTACACATAATGGTGCAACTCTCTATCTTTCTCTCCTCTGGGGTTCTCTGGGCATTCAATTTACACATAATGGTGCAACTCTCTATCTTTCTCTCCTCTGTGGGTCTCTGGGCAGTCCATTTACACATAATGGTGCAACTCACTCTTTCTCTCCTCCTCCTCTCTCTACCTCCAGTGATGACCACTCTCAGAAGAAGCCCATCTACACAGCCAGTGTGGAGTCTCTGGCCTCTACCAGTGGAGACAAACAACCACTGGTGTGACCGCGCCAAGAGATGGAGAGGAGAAGTAGGGGAACAAATGGAGAAAGATGGTAAAGGGGGCAAGGGAGTGAGGAATAGGAAGGAGGGAAGATGTCGAGGTGGGAGGAGAGGTGCCTGGGTTATGGATGCAGAGTTGCAGTGAGCCAGGATGCAGAGTAAAATCGAAGCTATTATCAAAGGCTGGCTGCGTGTAAGAGGAGGGAGACAAATGATTGTTTTACTGGGGTGGTTTGCTTCCAGCGGGGTTGGCTGAAGTGTTCTTGAACAAAAGGTGTGCAATTTTCTCTTTATTGATCTCGCAACCTGCAAAATTGACATTCACTTTCTTATCTGAGGCAAGGCGAGGGGGAGGAGTCTTTTGTACTGTGTGAACCCTGAGCAGCTGCAGACCGGTTTCAGGAGGTTACCTTGAGTTAAACTGCTCACCACCACCACCACTTTTGCAGCCTTGGGCTCACAAAAAGGAATGCCTCTTACGTTGCAAGTATAATGTGACTGCTGCATCACAAATGTGCCTTTTCCCCTCAATGCTATTACGTGGTGTAGAATATTGGTGTGGATTTTTTCTCTCAAGGAAATGTATAACCTTATGTAGCATACTAGTGGTGATGCACTTCAAAGTATACAGACAAGATGTACACTTGTAGATTATTTTCTATCTCTATATTCCAATGACAACTAAAGCACTTTCAAACATTACCCTCAGAGCTATCTATTTGCTGTATTTCCTGTACTTTTAATATTCATGATATAAAGTTCCTTTGAGACATTCTAATAGTAATTCCCCAGTGTCTTTTATCATTGATTTAAATGTAGGACATATCGAGAGTGGGAGGAGTATTGACAATGCTGTGAAAGCTGGATGCTGGTACAAGCTTGAACACATACAGTAAATCCAATGGCCTCTTGACCTCCTATCCTCTCTGTAACCTCAGTTCCCTCCACTTCCTATCCATTCTGCAAGGCCTTCCTCTACAGCTGACCTTTACTGCACCTCACACACGCCATCTAACCACGGAGAGAGAGCCTACATACGATATGCCCAGTCAATAACAGAAGACCGACAGACAACCTTGAGGCATCTACCCATTGTTTTAAGTGAGGCTATGTATGTGGTTACTCATGGTTCATTCCCCACTGCATCCTACAGCACCATTAATAACTCTCCCTCTCCCAGCCAGGCTACAACTTCATTCTTTCATTTTCTCCTCTGTTGCCTTCTGACCTTAACGTATTTGCTTCACCGCTTATCACTATAACGGCTCTTCTCATAACTATTTATTTAATTACGCCTGGACTGTCTGTTGATGTTTTACTATGTGTGCCTGGTTGAAGGTAGGCTGCCGTTAATAACAGGAAGGAGATGCTGTGGTTTAATGATGACACTCTGTTAAAGGGTACCGTCCACGCGCTACAGAGCACAGCGAGGATAATGTTATTAAACTGATTATTCAAGTCTTCACAGCAGCTCCTTCTCCAGCAACCGTCTGGCTTTTTACAGGCCATTTGTGTGTCCTAGCTGCTAGGTGTAAAGGCTGAGGTCAAAACTGTGTAGCCAAAAGTCCATAAAACAGTCATGCTTCATCAAAATACCATTTGGAAATTTGAAGCGCTCTTCATTTGAAATGCCAGTGAACAGCGTTTTATTTTGGCCTTTGAGGCATTTATGGGTGAAAAGCATACGCCTTCATGGATGTTGCTGGTTCAACAGGATGGCCCAAGGACTACTAGATGACAGTGAGGTCCGTCGCATGAGGGCTTTCTGCCTCCATGGTTGTGTTTGGATAGCTCTGGCCCCTAGGCACTGACCTAGAATCAGATTTCCCTTCTAATGTCACCGGGTAAAGTTGAGGGCTGCCCTTAGACACTGGCATAGGGTCTGGCTTCTGACCTCATGTCAGTAGCTAAAGGTCGTAGGATTGGAGTAGGCTTACAAAAAGATGACCAGCTACACTTTTACCTCACATATCATATAGGAATAATTGTTAGGAATCGTTGTTATTACCTTACACCAAGTATTTATCATTGCTGATTCTGTTTCCTAAGAATATCCATTCACAAAATAGTGATAAGTATACCCATAACCACACACATTGGTTATTACATTAAGTCTATAGTTGCGTGACTAGCTGATGCTACTTGACCTGCAGTCAATGATAAACTATGCTGTGAACTGGAGTGCAACATGTTTCAGCAAGACAGCAGTATACCTGTCTACAGAAGCCTGTCTCAGTGGACATCTCCACTGGAATGAGAATGACTAGAGCATGTATAGTTCTCTTGAATAATATAGCAACTAGGTCCCGCTCAAAGACATTTTTAGAACACGTGGTCTCTATTCTGTTGAATTGCTATAGACTGGCACAGTCGTGCACGTCACTTGGTTTTGTATGTTTCCTTGTATATACATGTATGGACTGAAATAAAATATAGGTTTTCTCTGGAGAGGCAGGTGTTCCCACATCATTACTCTCCAACAATGCCCCATCTGATGCGGGGGAGCCGCCGCTGACACCCTCCAACCGGGGAACAAACACTCGGAGAGAAAGTGACAGGGGAAAATGAAACGGAACGCGAAATGCGGGGGGCGGATATTATCCTAGCCAAAACAACATGATGAAAGCGAACATATCTCGGCGTGGGACAAGTAGAAATCAAAAGACAGAAGGAACGGAAGTGTGGTTGAGCGGGAGAAGTACAGAAGGGTAAATCAGTAGCCTACAATCATGTCAGGCTACCCACGGGGCAGAAGAATTTATACAGATGGGCCTGTTATGGAGACTGAGACAGGCCACTTTTCATGTAGCAATTTTAGAGGAACATTCAGGCTTAGGGCTACAACATTTCCATCGAGCAATTCTCAAAGCTTAAAATGAGAATGTGCTCTGCTTCAAATATATTATAATTTTCAGGCTGAATTAATTAATTAACAAACACATGTTAATTACAGGCTCATGTTACGAGCTGTTCTGACATGCTATGCACTTTGCTCATCCAAAGGTGTCGCCAAACACTTACTTTGAAACATATTCATTCACGTATAATAAAATATTCACTGAGGTATATTCAAAAGAAAATACAATTTTCATAATAAGCCCGTTTGGTGCCACGCTCTGACTAGAAAACACAATTTGGAGTGCAGTGCAACCACAGCATGACGGTAAGAGTCTCCGGTGCGTCTTATTCAGACGTTATGTGCGCCCCGAGCTCTGTCAAGAACAAGGGTTTGGAACCGCTGGAGAGTTTTGTTGGTTTCATTCCATTACCGCTATTCCAAGCGGTAGTTTGATCAAATATAGCTTTATTTAGGCTAGTGCTCTGCTCTACACCCCACTGATGATTTCACTTTACATTTAGAACACAAACAAACACAAGTTTTTTGTTTACTCCTAGGCTACTCCAATATCAAACTAGGTCTAATAAATTCCTTTGATGACAATACGTTCTAAAGCCTCCATGTATATGGCCATAATAGCACATTTTAATATTCAGCCTATTATGTTTTGAATCTTACAATAACATACTGTATATAGACTACCGTTCAAAAGTTTGTGGTCACTTAGAAATGTCTTTGTTCATCAAATCAAATTTTATTTGTCACATACACATGGTTAGCAGATGTTAATGCGAGTGTAGCGAAATGCTTGTGCTTCTAGTTCCGACCATGCAGTAATATCTAACAAGTAATCTAACCTAACAATTTCACAACAACTACCTTATACATACAAGTGTAAAGGAATGAATAAGAATATGTACTTAAAAATATATGAATGAGCGAAAGCCGAACGGCATAGGCAAGATGCAGTAGATGGTATAGAGTACAGTATAAACATTTGAGATGAGTAATGTAGGGTATGTAAACATTATATAAAGTGGCATTGTTTAAAGTGACTAGTGATACATTTATTACATACATTTTTCATTATTAAAGTGGCTGGAGATGAGTCAGTATGTTGGCAGCAGCCACTCAATGTTGGTGATGGCTGTTTAACAGTCTGGTGGCCTTGAGATAGAAGCTGTTTTTCAGTCTCTCGGTCCCCGCTTTGATGCATCTGTACTGACCTCGCCTTCTGGATGATAGCGGGGTATCATGACAGGCAGTGACTCGTGTGGTTGTTGTCCTTGATGATCTTTTTGGCCTTCCTGTGACATCGGATGGTGTAGGTGTCCTGGAGGGCAGGTAGTTTGCCCCCGGTGATGCGTTGTGCAGACCTCACTACCCTCTGGAGAGCCTTACGGTTGTGGGCGGAGCAGTTGCCGTACCAAGCGGTGATACAGCCCGACAGGATGCTCTCGATTGTGCATCTGTAAAAGTGTGTGTTTTTGGTGACAAGTCAAATTTGTTCAGCCTCCTGAGGTTGAAGAGACGCTGCTCCGCCTTCTTCACCACGCTGTCTGTGTGGGTGGACCAATTCAGTTTGTCCGTGATGTGTACGCCGAGGAACTTACAACTCTCCACCTTCTCCACTATTGTCCCGTCGATGTGGATAGGGGGCTGTTCCCTCTGCTGTTTCCTGAAGTCCACGATCATCTCCTTTGTTTTGTTGACATTGAGTGTGAGGTTATTTTCCTGACAACACACTCCGAGGGCCCTCACCTCCTCCATGTAGGCCATCTCGTCGTTGTTGGTAATCAAGCCTACCACTGTAGTGTCGTCTGCAAACTTGATGATTGAGTTGGAGGCGTGCATGGCCACACAGTCATGGGTGAACAGGGAGTACAGGAGAGGGCTGAGAACGCACCCTTGTGGGGCCCCTGTGTTGAGGATCAGCGGGGTGGAGATGTTACCTACCCTCACCACCTGGGGGCGGCCCGTCAGGAAGTCCAGGACCCAGTTGCACAGGGCGGGGTCGAGACCCAGGGTCTCGAGCTTAATGAAGAGTTTGGAGGGTACTATGGTGTTAAATGCTGAGCTGTAGTCGATGAACAGTATTCTTACATAGGTATTCCTCTTGTCCAGATGGGTTAGGGTAGTGTGCAGTGTGATTGTGATTGCGTCGTCTGTGGACCAATTGGGGCGGTAAGCAAATTGGAGTGGGTCTAGGGTGTCAGGTAGGGTGGAGGTGAAATGGTCCTTGACTAGTCTCTCAAAGCACTTCATGATGACGGAAGTGAGTGCTACGGGGTGATAGTGATTTAGCTCAGTTACCTTCGCTTTCTTGGGAACAGGAACAATGGTGGCCCTCTTGAAGCATGTGGGGACTGCAGACTGGAATAAGGATTGATTGAATATGTCCGTAAACACACCAGCCAACTGGTCTGTGCATGCTCTGAGGATGCGGCTAGGGATGTCGTCTGTGCCGGCAGCCTTGTGAGGGTTAACGCGTTTGAATGTTTTACTCACGTTGGCTGCAGTGAAGGAGAGCCTGCAGGTTTTGGTAGAGGGCCATGTCAGTGGCACTGTGTTGTCCTCAAAGCGAGTAAAGAAGACGTTTAGTTTGTCTGTCGAGCAAGACATTGTGGTCCGTGACGGGGCTGGTTTTCCTTTTGTAGTCTGTGATTGACTGTAGACCCTGCCACATACCTCTTGTGTCTGAGCCGTTGAATTGCGACTCTACTTTGTCTCTATACTGAATCTTAGCTTGTTTGGTTGCCTTGCGGAGGGAATAGCTACACTGTTTGTATTCGGTCATGTTTCTGGTCACCTTGCCCTGATTAAAAGCAGTGGTTCGCGCTTTCAGTTTTGCGTGAATGCTGCCATCAATCTACGGTTTCTGGTTGGGGGAATGTTTTGGGGGAATGCTCGTTGGGGGAATGTTTTGGCGGAATGCTGTGGAAGTCCTCAACTGGCAGCTTCATTAAATAGTACCTACAAAACACCAGTCTCAACGTCAACAGTGAAGAGGTGACTCCGGGATGCTGGCCTCCTAGGCAGAGTTGCAAAGAAAAAGCCATATCTCAGACTTGCCAATAAAGAGAAAAGATTAAGATGGGCAAAATAACACAGACACTGGACAGAGGAACTCTGCCTAGAAGGCCAGCACTCCGGAGTCGCCTCTTCACTGTTGACGTTGAGACTGGTGTTTTACGGGTACTATTTAATGAAGCTGCCAGTTTAGGACTTGTGAGGCGTCTGTTTCTCAAACTAGACACTTGAATGTACTTGTCCTCTTGCTCAGTTCTGCACCGGGGCCTCCCACTTCACTTTCTATTCTGGTTAGAGCCAGTTTGTGCTGTTCTGTGAAGGGAGTAGTACACAGCGTTGTACGAGATCTTCAGTTTCTTGGCAATTTCTCACATGGAATAGCCTTCATTTCTCAGTACAAGAATAGACTGATGAGTTTCAGAAGAAAGTTCTTTGTTTCTGGCCTGTAATCGAACCCACAAATGCTGATGCTCCAGATACTCAACTAGTCTAAAGAAGGACAGTTTTATTCCTTCTTTAATCAGAACAACAGTTTTCAGCTGTGCTAACATAATTGCGAAAGGGTTTTCTAATAATCAATTATCCTTTTAAAATGATGAACTTGGATTAGCGAAGACAACGTGCCATTGGAACACAGGAATGATGGTTGCTGATAATGGGCCACTGTACACCTATGTAGATATTCCATAAAAAATCAGCCGTTTCCAGCTACAATAGTCATTTACAACAATAACCATGTCTATACTGTATTTCTGATCAATTTGATGTTATTTTAATGCACAAAAAAATGTATTTATTTAAAAAACAAGTACATTTCTAAGTGACCTCAAACTTTTGAACAGTAGTGTTATATATTTTTTTAATTAATCTCATTGAATTTGAATCATACATGTTGGCTTAACTATGCATGTTTTGTAAATACATTTTATTTGGTAGGCTGTTAATGCTTGTTATCAATCAGGTTTACAGTAGCCTACCTACATTGATTGATTGATATATATTGTAGTATGTTCCCTCCCTCTCCCCTTGTTTTCTAAACACACCCTCATCTTTATATACAATCCTCCACTTGCTCCTTGCTTCTTATTGGTCAGAGAACAGTTCCGAGTCACGCCCTCTCTGCCTGCTTTTAAATATATTTAAGTAACCAAGAAAAACTGTCCAAACCACGGTCGTTTATTCACGTCAACGAGAAAAAAATGGGTGTATGTGTCTAGTAGTATGCAGTTTTTGTTGTATGTAAAAAGACCCCAGCGACTGTTATTAAACAGAACCAGAAACACTCCAGGCTTTATTCGCGGGTGAACCTGCGGGTTCACGTCACTTTGATTTCTCCAAGGAAGAGGAATATCAAAAAAGAGATCAGCAGGACTATCAACGATGGCATTTACGGCGGTGTGGAACTACTGCGTTCCCTTGTCTGTCATCACTTTGCTATCTCTTGTGGGGACAGGTAAGAACGTTTTCTATTTGGGAATGATATAAAGAATGGGCTATCCGCTGGTTAAGAAAGACTCAGAAACGAGAGATTCATACTTTCTGTAGGGACTTGCACTGACCTTTGTTGACTATTCAAGTGGAAAGGAGTGCGTGACAATAACCTAAACATGCACCGCAGGCTATTTCGTCATGTAAATTATATATTTTGTCAGTGGACAGGACTGCCCGCAGCCTGCCTGGGACAGTGGTGATTGTGCATATGCGATTACGCGCCTCATGTGGTCTGTGAAGCTTTTTAAGACGGATGAGGTCTGTATCTCATTGAACACACATCGTTGATGTTTCACCTACACATCGATATATTGATGCTACATGGTAGCAGGCTTTATTTTCTGTGTTTGGACAGGTAGTATTATATGCAGACATGCGTTGTTACGACCCCATATTGAAAACAAAAGTAAAAGCCATTGCCACCATTGTACCTTTTGGCCAGTGTTCCGATCTTATATTACATTTAATTGTACATTGCATCGCCATCATACGCCGTAACCTATACATCTTCCACTTCATCATTTGTATCGACAGAACATAGTTGGGATTACACATAACGGGGTGTATAGCTAGATATACGACTGTGCGCGCCATGCGCATAGGCTATGTAACCGCACAGTGTGAATATCGATTCAGCCACATGCCTGCTCATAACAAATACCGCAGCAGAGCAGAGAATCCCACTACTACCACACATTCTCTGTCCAGTCAGTCACTGCTGACAGGGTCCTCGGCAGAGTCATTTTGATGCCTGGGTTCTGGGGACAGATAGTCGCAGTGTGCTAGCCCAGTATCCCTAGCCTCATATGTTCGTCTGATAGATTACTACTAATTTTCTGACATTCTCCACATGATGTGTTCTGGAAGCTTTGAGTTCTCAACACCTTATCAGCTGGTCTGATATCTATAAGTGTTGTATTGCAGAATTATCATTAAAGCCAGCCAGGCACCCTTAGGCAGTGCTGGAGGCTACTATTGTCCTCTCTCCCTTGTATGTCTTTACCTAGGGATAGTCCCAACCTGTTCTGTTCGGTTCCCATAGGGACAGCCTATTTCATGCTCACCATCCCATGAGAAGTGCATGTGCTGCACACTGGAGATATGGATTAATGTCATCTCCAAGACAACTTGCTCTTTTTACTGCATGGCTTTGGTTTTGCCATCTGTTTGTATCCGAGAGGAATTGCTTTAGCTCAGCCTGCATCAATGTTTATTAGAATGAGTTACAATTCTCATGATTCTAACACAGGAATTAGAAGTGGGTTGTGTGGATAGTCTTGTTTTATAGGTTCCCATATTGTACCCATGAGCTATTACTAAGTTATATTACGCTGTAGTGTAGGCTGATGTCTTTATATTCAGTAATATTGATTATGCTTCTAGCAAGGCAGTGAATGGGTTAATATCTTGCTTCCATACTGTGTGTATTGTCACAGAGCGGTGCTGTGCCTGCCGATGATGTCTACTGTTGGAGAAACATGAGTCTTTCCTATGTTACCCCTATGTGTGTATTCCACAGCTGCTGCTCTATAGCCAAGAGAGGAAGAGAGAGAATGATGTTATATGCATGAGTGTGTTACTGCATGTGCATGTATCCTTTACTGGAGTAAGAGAGAAAGGTGTTTGTGCTGCTTACTGTGCAGGGTTTTGTCAGAGCTGCAGTCTGCCTTGGCTGGGGCCTGGTTGGTGATCACTGTCATTAATCAAGCCAGTGACAGGGCTGGGGGGGTGGGGAGTCAGCCGAGGGGTGTAAGGAATCATGACATGTAACGTGGTCGAGTTTATGGGGAGCTGGAATGGGGTAGGGAGATGGAGGAGAGCGATAGAAAGAGGGCGTTGGAGGAGAGGCAGAGCGGCAGTGAGGAGATGGAGCTAGAGAGATGGCTGGTTTTCAACACCCCTTCATCATGCAAATCAGGATGGAAATCAAGAAAACTAATTTAAAGGGGAGATGGAGGAGGGAGACGAGGGGAAGGGAGAAAAAGAGAGGCCCTCTGACTATGGCAGAGAGTGAGATGGATGGATTGATTGGATGGATGAATAGACAGAGTGATGTAAAGACAGGGAGGCAGCCAGAGATGGCTACCTAAGAGGAGGAGAAAGAGAGGGACAGAAAGCGATGGGGAGTGAGAGAGAGAGCGATGAAGAAGCAAAGCAGAGGCAAGGAGGACTTCACAGCGCGTGTCTGCTGGGCAAGCCTGAGGGACACACACACACACACACACTGAGAGCTCTGTATCGGGGTTCTGGTGTGTGTGTGTGTGGGTGATCCGCTACAGCTGCAGGCCAAACTGCCAGAGCATCCCCAGAGCAAATCAAATCAAATGTTATTTGTCACATGTGCCAAACACAACACTGACCTTACAGTAAAATGCTTGCTTACCAACAATGCTGTTTTAAGAAAAATACATTTAAAAAAAGGAATAAATGTAAAAAATAATTAAAGAGCAACAGTAAAAGAACAATAGCTTGGCTATATACAGGAGGTGCTGGTACAGAGTCGATGTTAGTCCAGGTAATATATACATGTGGGTAGAGTTATTAAAGTGACTTATGCATAGATAATAACAGAGATTGGCAGCAGCGTAATGGGGGGGGGGGCGCAATGCAAATGGTCCAGTTAACCATTTGATTAGATGTTCAGGAGTTTTATGGCTTGGGGGTAGAAGCTGTTAAGGAGCCTTTTGGACCTAGACTTGGTGCTCTGGTACCGCTTGCTGTGCGGTAGCAGAGAGAACATTATATGACTAGGGTGGCTGGAGTCTTTGATCATTTTTAGGGCCTTCCTCTGACACCGACTGGTATAGTGGTCCTGGATGGCAGAAGCTTGGCCCCAGTGATGTACTGAGCCGTACACACTACCCTCAGTAGTGCCTTGCGGTCGGAGGCCGAGCTAGTTGCCATACTGCAGAGCTCCTACAGTGAGGGAAAAAAGTATTTGATCCCCTGCTGATTTTGTACGTTTTCCCACTGACAAAGAAATCGTCAGTCTATAATTTTAATGGTAGGTTTATTTGAACTGTGAGAGACAGAATAACAACAAAAAAATACAGAAAACGCATGTCAAAAATGTTATAAATTGATTTGCATTTTAATGAGGGAAATAAGTATTTGACCCCTCTGCAAAACATGACTTAGTACTTGGTGGCAAAACCCTTGTTGGCAATCACAGAGGTCAGACGTTTCTTGTAGTTGGCCACCAGGTTTGCACACATCTCAGGAGGGATTTTGTCCCACTCCTCTTTGCAGATCTTCTCCAAGTCATTAAGGTTTTGAGGCTGACGTTTGGCAACTCAAACCTTCAGCTCCCTCCACAGATTCTGTATGGGATTAAGGTCTGGAGACTGCCTAGGTGACTCCAGGACCTTATAATGTGCTTCTTCTTGAGCCACTCCTTTGTTGCCTTGGGTCATTGTAATGCTGGAATACCCATCCACGACCCGTTTTCAATGCCCTGGCTGAGGGAAGGAGGTACATGGCCCCGTCCATCGTACCTTTGATGCGGTGAAGTTGTCCTGTCCCGTTAGCAGAAAAACACCCCCAAAGCATAATGTTTCCACCTCCATGTTTGACGGTGGGAATGGTGTTCTTGGGGTCATAGGCAGCATTCCTCCTCCTCCAAACACGGCGCGTTGAGTTGATGCCAAAGAGCTCCATTTTGGTCTCATCTGACCACAACACTTTCACCCAGTTGTCCTCTGAATCATTCAAATGTTCATTGGCAAACTTCAGACGGTCATGTATATGTGCTTTTTTGAGCAGGGGGACCTTGCGGGCGCTGCAGGATTTCAGTCCTTCACGGCGTAGTGTGTTACCAATTGTTTTCTTGGTGACTATGGCCCCAGCTGCCTTGAGATCATTGACAAGATCCTTCCATGTAGTTCTGATAAGATAATTTCCAATCCAAATGATAATAACAATCAACCAATAGCTCTGACCAATCCCAGAGGTTTGTTAGACCATGGGTATAATAATAATGAGTCAAAGACTCAGCTTATACAAAAGGTTAGTACAGTTTATTCAGAGAACGTTCTAAAGTCAAGAATACAAAACAATTAATTTTATACTGACTTCTCACGCCCACACATTCACACAGCCATACACACACACACACACACACACATTCACACAGCCATACGCACACACATGTCCTGCTACCTAGCCGCCAGAGCTTTGTGACCTTGTTCTTGACACATACTCCCGGTTCTCTCCCAATCTCTAGTCAGGTCGGCACCAAGCTCAGACAGTCTGTGTTTATAATACCATAAAGACATAGTCTTTACCCTAATTCTGACTAGGACTACACATTTATTGATTATGATTTTATACATTCTAATCACTTCCATACAATTCTATGTTTCAGGGCGGAATATTCTAATCATTCAATTAACAGATAATTCTCACCTAACAAGTTCTGAACTGATTCCTCATCGTTCTCATGATCATTGCAACTCCACGAGGTGAGATCTTGCATGGAGCCCCAGGCCGAGGGAGATTGACAGTTCTTTCGTGTTTCTTCCATTTGAGAATAATCGCACCAACTGTTGTCAACTTCTCACCAAGCTGCTTGGCGATGGTCTTGTAGCCCAATCCAGCCTTGTGTAGGTCTACAATCTTGTCCCTGACATCCTTGGAGAGCTCTTTGGTCTTGGCCATGGTGGAGAGTTTGGAATCTGATTGATTGCTTCTGTGGACAGGTATATTTTATACAGGTAACAAACTGAGATTAGAAGCACTCCCTTTAAGAGTGTGCTCCTAATCTCAGCTCGTTACCTGTATAAAAGACACATGGGAGCCAGAAATCTTTTTGATTGAGAGGGGATCAAACACTTATTTCCCTCATTAAAATGCAAATCAATTTATAACATTATTGACATGCGTTTTTCTGTTTTTTGTTGTTGTTATTCTGTCTCTCATTGTTTAAATAAACCTACCATTAAAATTATAGACTGATCATTTCTTTGTCAGTGGGCAAACGTACAAAATCAGCAGGGGATCAAATACTTTTTTCCCCTCACTGTAATACTGCTAATGCCACCTCTGCTGCTACCAGCACCACTACCACCACACTGCACCCCAGCCCGTCTGCTATTACTGCTGCTCCTATCACCTCTGGGCATTTAATCACCTCCATTTGTTTATGTGACTGCATGCAATGAGAGCCATCTGTTTGAACCCCTTGTCATCATGCATCTGGGCCATGGATCTGCTAAAGACCCTGGCGTTTGAAAAACGGTAGCAATTGGATGGACTCGGGGGGGAGAAGATTTGAATACCAATTATTGTCGGTGTGCACGTACACATCCACATGCGCCGAGTATAAATCAATGTCGGTGTGAGTCACCGTCTTATTCTGCCTTAAACACACTAACATATAGGGAAGCAGGCATGTACACACACACTGCGACTTCAGAGGACAGCTGACACCGTTTGATCAGGTTACTGTCTAATGCAAGAAGATGAGTGATTACGCAAGACACTGTCAGCCTGAGTCATTTTTTTATGCTTGTCAGGCATAGTTTGCATCATGTCAGAGCAGGATTCACTTGTGCTTTCTTCTAGATTACGCCGGAATCACTAGTTCAGCTCACCACTTTGTTCTTTAATGCGTCGAAGAAGTCTTCAGCGTAAGCCAAGATTTTATCCTTTGATCCAAACCTTTGATAATTCTACTCCAAATAAAATAAGGTTGTCGACAATTGAATTAAAATAGTGGAACGTCCTCCTCTTCTCACAGAAGTGCCATAATAAAGTTCTTGAGCGATGCCGATGTTGGCATTTCTCTGTAATACATCCTTATTTCACGATTCCTCTCTAGTGGGACTACACAATGGGAAAATCAAACGTTGGCATACGATGCTGGCGTGCCCGTCAAGTCAACATGATTGGGGCGATACTCAGGTTTGTTTGTATTCAGCCTGGCACGGCAGTATCACAGCAGTTTGATCAGCTGATTTAGTTTAAAGGCTATCTGCTGTCAAAACAGAAGCTCTGTCTTCTGCACTACGGAACACTGAAGGGATCAAGTCATAAACAAATTTGAGTGTGTCGCTTTTCACAAAGTCACAACGGTGAACGAGAGAAATCGAGAGAGCGTGAGTTACGGAGCGTAATGTGGGTGAGTTTTATTCTTCCCTCCTTTGGTTTTATGGTTCCATTACTCATGGATTGAAGATTTCCTAGCTGACTGTTTAGTGCAGGTGATGCATTTTACTGTAATGATTCTCTCATTTCCAACTAGCCCACCGTCTCATCCATAACAATGGAGCTATGGAAATATGGGCAATATCTCAAGTCTTAAGTATATTCCTCTCTTAGTCTTTTCTCTCTTCCTCTACACACTGATCAGAAAACACAGGATATGTGAAAGCAACATGGTAGAAGCCCATCAGGAATGTCTAGCTCATCAATGTCAGTGCAGACTGCAGAGGGAGGGAAGGAGAGGAAGAGAGGAAGCCACTTTGAGAGTATTGAGATGACTTGGCCTCTATCAGACTTGGCCGTCGGTCACATGCCATAGTTCACTTCCTGTTTACTACTTACAGTAGCTGATCTGTCTGCAGTGAGAAGTCGACAGGATATAAATAGATTGTGGACACTGGCAATGGAAAGGCAGAAGGCAACCATGTTGATGATTTTAGTCGGATATCTCATTTGTTTCTTTTCAGTCCAACAAAATAAAAAATCTGTATTTGTGAGGGATTATTAAAAATATATATATATATATATATATTGACTTTATTGTTTAAAGCGGAAGGTCATTTAGAATAATTTACATCTCCTCAGAGAGTGCTAAACATGCTAATAATAACGGTGATTTACCTAAGCTGTCCTTATGACAAGTCTATGTCTGAGTAATTGGCTTTCCACCAACTTCTCTGGGAAGATGTTATGGTGAAGAGGAGATGTCAAGGACATCCTTATTTTCTGGCTCTCTCAGCCTGTCAATCAATCTGTTGTTTAATCTCCCGCTGAGTGTCTGCTCCTCTCTCCTCCCCAGCTTCTTGGTCAGTAAACTGACAGCCTTTTCTCATGTCCCTCTGTATGTTCTGACCTTCTGTCTCTTGGGCCGGGGCTCTTTATGTTCCTTACCTCTGTCTCTCTGTATGTTCTGACCTTCTGTCTCTTGGGCCGGGGCTCTTTATGTTCCTTACCTCTGTCCTTCTGTATGTTCTGACCTTCTGTCTCTTGGGCCGGGGCTCTTTATGTTCCTTACCTCTGTCTCTCTGTATGTTCTGACCTTCTGCCTCTTGGGCCGGGGCTCTTTATGTTCCTTACCTCTGTCCTTCTGTATGTTCTGACCTTTTGTCTCTTGGGCCGGGGCTCTTTATGTTCCTTACCTCTGTCCTTCTGTATGTTCTGACCTTCTGCCTCTTGGGCCGGGGCTCTTTATGTTCCTTACCTCTGTCCTTCTGTCTCTTGGGCCGGGGCTCTTTATGTTCCTTACCTCTGTCCTTCTGTATGTTCTGACCTTCTGCCTCTTGGGCCGGGGCTCTTTATGTTCCTTACCTCTGTCTTTCTGTATGTTCTGACCTTCTGTCTCTTGGGCCGGGGCTCTTTATGTTCCTTACCTCTGTCTCTCTGTATGTTCTGACCTTCTGTCTCTTGGGACGGGGCTCTTTATGTTCCTTACCTCTGTCCTTCTGTATGTTCTGACCTTCTGCCTCTTGGGCCGGTGCTCTGTATGTTCCTTACCGCTGTCTGTGTGTCTGTTTTGCTGTTGAGACTGTGAAATCAGATCATCGATTCCCACTTCACCATCGCTTGACACTTTGTGTAGTATAGATGCTACTGCTGTGTGTTCTATGTGCGCCACACTCTGATGTGAAGGACATCGGAATTGAATTCAACAATAGCAAGAAACAGGGACAATGAGAGAACTAGGGAGAGGGAGTGGGAAAGAGAGAGAGAAACAGGACTAAAGAGAAAACAGGATATAGAGCTTGAAGAAGGGGAAGTCACAGGGGTGAACATTCCTTCCTATTGAGGACTTTGTTGCCATGATTCTGGGTAAACACCGCCCCCCTCCCCTTTGCCCCCCTTGCTTGTTTAACACCCTGTTCCACCCTGCTGACACCTGTCTCCGTGACTCCCGGATGACTCTGGCCTGGCACTAACACAGCAGGATGGAAGGCCCCCGGTAACACTGTAACCACAGTGATTGTACCCACTCAGACGGCGTTAGAGCCTTCGCCAGCCTTGATTGGATGATAGGAGCTGATTGAACTGAAAGGCCACCCGTCTCAAATTGGAGTGTTGAAACCTGGGTACTGCTTGAGCAACGGAGCTAATACATGCCTCCCATTGTTTGATGAGGATGAAGAGAGAAGCAGACCGAAGCACTCCCACACACACACACACACACACACACACACAGACACACACACACACACAGACACACACACACACACACACACACACACACACACACACACACACACACACACACACTTCAAATCACCTGTGATGAGTGGCTAACCATCTTACATTGGAGTGTAAGGCACAACAGTGTAATGGGGCTAATACTGTCCCATCGTTAGCTCATGAGTACAGTCTGAGTACAGATTCTGAATGGGCTATATTAGGGGCTCCTCCAGGGTCAGGGGGATGAGAGAGACAGAGATTAGCCCAGGTGAGGCTTCCTCCGCAGGGCATGACACGCAGACCAGTCCCCCTGAAGTCTGGCTCTGTTGGAGGTGGTTTATGCTGGGAAGGGAGAGGGTGATAAGAGAGGAGAAAGAGGAGAGTGTATATTGCTGCTTGCTGGGCCTGGGAAAGAGGGAAGCTGGGAAAGGAGGGAAGGAGCCCTGAGCGTACGTCACAGACCAGTGGAGCGGACCGGCTGAGAGTCGGGGTGAGAGACGGAGAGAGGAGTCCAACAAACGAGTGAATGATTGCAGGATTTGGAGTTGAAAATGGAAGGGTGGAGAAAGACAAGGAAGATGAATCTGCCAGAGCCTTTTTATTTTTATTGAACTTTTGTTTAACCAGGCAAGTCAGTTAAGAACACATTTTTATTTACAATGACAGCCTACCAAAAGGCCTCCTGCAGGGGCTGGGATTAAAAATAAATGAAATAAAAAGATAGGACAAAACACACATCACGACAAGAGAGACAACACAACACCACATGAAGAGAGACCTAAGACAACAACATAGCATGGCAGCAACACATGACAACAGCATGGTAGCAACACAACATGACAACAACATGGTGGCAGCACAACATGGTAGCAACACAACATGGCAGCAGCACAACATAGTAGCAGCACAAAACATGGTACAAAGATTATTGGCCACAGACAACAGCACAAAGGGAAGAAGGTAAAGACAACAATACATGACACAAAGCAGCCACAACTGTCAGTAAGAGTGTCCATGATTGAGTCTTTGAATGAAGAGATGGAGATAAAACTGTCCAGTTTGAATGTTTGTTGCAGCTCGTTCCAGTCGCTAGCTGCAGCGAACTGAAAAGACGAGCGACTCAACAATGTGTGTTCTTTGGGTACCTTTAACATAATGTGAATGGCAGAACGGGTGTTGTATGTGAAGGATGAGGGCTGCAGTAGATATCTCAGATAGGGGGGAGTGAGGCCAAAGAGGGTTTTATAAATATGCATCAACCAGTGGGTCTTGCAACGGGTATACAGAGATGACCAGTTTACAGAAGAGTGTAGAGTGCAGTGATGTGTCCTATAAGGAGCATTGGTGGCAAATCTGATGGCCGAATGGTAAAGCACATCTAGCCACTCGAGAGGTGTAAATCTGGAGGAAGAGAAGTAGAAAGAGGGGGAGAGATTAAGAACAGAGGTGTGACCACAGGCAATGTACAGAGATCCAAAGCTGCAGAGTGGAAAGAGGAGTGGGTGAGAGACACGATGGCCATGTAGAGAGGAGTGGGTGCTGTGTAGACTACGCAGAGAAAAGAGGCCATGAGCTCATTCTATACAACACACACACACACAATGATATAGACTGTTGTCTGTCATTCTTTCAGGTCGCTATGCTCCCACTTACATAGTGTGTAGAACAGCACAGTAGTACTCAGCATTCAGTATTAACCCCCCCACCCCCCTCTTCAAATGACTAAGATTTCCTCTTGAAATGACCTTCTCAGAACCCTCCCTGAACCCCCTCCGTAACACACACAGACACACACACAGCCATTCAGCAGCTTGCCATTTACCAGGAATTCTAATTCTTAATTATGGGATGTCTTGATGAGCTCTGGAAATGTTCAGTCTTTCTCTCTTTCTCTCTTAAAGAGTGACTGCCTTTCAAAGATATTTGTTGCTTTTTAAAACGGCGTATGGGGCACCGATATGAGTCATGAAGTCAGCCTTGTCTAAATCAGAGTTTGGAACATCGGTGCATCAGAACGGGTAAATTAAGGTTGGGTTTTGGTTTGACGATGTCCATTGGCCCACTAACATAGGGTGAACAGCTGTGGTGATTACTCTCTATCCAATAGCATAGACAGTGAGATAGACCTGCCCAGCAGCTCTGACTTTGTTTACATGAGACAACCCGTCTCACATGTTTTTACTTGAGAAATACTGCACAGAACACCTTAGTTAGATGTAAAATTGTGCAATGAAAACATCCTCTGCAAAAATGTCCAGATTAATTACAGATCTCTTGAGTTCTCTTACATTCATTCTGGGGATTTTGAGGGAAGTGAAATAGGCTTCCGTGTCTACAGTGTCTCATGGGGGACAAACATCATTAACCAAAAGCGGAATCGGTCAAGAAACACAACTCCAAAACTTAAATCTCATTTCTCTAATGAGCAACAGAAAAACACGTGCCGATCGGCATGTTTAGTCATTCTTGAAGGGAAATCAGACTAACGTATTTAAAGGTCACTACAACACGTTTGAAAAGGTCTGCGATGAGGTCACCATCTTAGAATGTCTCCCAATGCCCCCGTCTCAGTGCAGACTCATATGGACTGTGAATCTGCCCGTTGGCTGCGGTTGTTTTTTGTCTTGATGGAAGGAGTTTTTTAGGACTTGGATGAAACATTGATATTCCAGACGGATTATGTTCCTTATTCTGGCCAGCTAATTACGATAATGGCGATAATGAGTTGTTTGGCTCCTAATGTGTGTTTGAAGTGGGGGAGTTGCAGAAGAAAGTTTCTCAGTGGGCTTGTCATTATTAGCTGTTACCAACAGTGATGCTTTGTTTATCTGAGCTGTCCCATATGCTCTTTCAACAACAAGCATGTCTGTTGATTGCTAGATTCAGCGAAAAGGATAACTGCTGCCACTAGATCAAATACACAAGATTGAGCAATATGGTTCTGGAGGGAGGCCAGATAATTGTTGACTAGTGCTGAGCCGAAAAATCTAAATTTCAGTTATTTTTTTGTTTATTAACAGCTAATTGATAATAATATTTTAGTAAAGTAATTTGAATAAATGATGGTTAATAGTTGATCATCAGTAATGGGCAGTCACTACCATCATGGGACTTCTATTAATTGTTTCATCCTGTGTTATAGCATTCAACCCATATAATCACAACCGAAACCAAGCCGACCTCATTGTTGACACACACCCCTGGAACCTCTCTACAGTAGCATCGCTTTTTATCGCATGAACCACACCCAACTCTCTCTCTCAGCCTGAGACAACAGCTTTAGTGTCAGGAGTGAGCTTTGATCCGCTTCATTAGTAAACCGTAAACCACCATTAATTAGGGGCAATTAATTACCAGGATATGAAAACAATCCTCGGAAAGTTCGCCACACTTAAAGACCCCCAAGCGTTCCAGAAGAAAGAGAGGGGAGAGGGGCCAGAGAGGGAGAGACTCCAGTGAGGTGCTAAATGTTGCTGCGGGGAGATTTACCGAGATGATTTGCAGGGCTTTTTACAGATTCATAAGATCATCAATTCATGCAGTCCTTTGGATGAGAAAACAAAGCGGTGCGGCCACCTGCGCAGAGGGAAGAAAGGATCTCTGGCTCCGATGGGAAGAGATGATCTCACCTCACAGTGGAACTCTCCTTTTTTAAAGGGAGAGACTGTTACGCTCTGAGAAGCGCGGCCGGCGCTAAGAAAACGGCCAAGCACCAGCGACCTTGAAGACGGGTTAGTGCTTGTTGAGTTTATAGCTCTGTCACTAAGGAGTCGTTTGTCAGGATGGTTAGAAGGTGATAAGCAGGTAGAGCTGGATTCACCTCATTTCAGTGAGTGTGGTGTGCTGTTCTCTGGGCTCTCTGTAGTTTGCAGTGGTGCATGGAGTGATAGATGTACCGCTGCCTGGCTCTGTGGCTGGAGGCAGCCTCTCAGAGACAGTCCTGTGTGGCTGGATGCAGCCTCTCAGACGGTCCTGTGTGGCTGGATGCAGCCTCTCAGAGACAGTCCTGTGTGGCTGGATGCAGCCTCTCAGAGACAGTCCTGTGTGGCTGGATGCAGCCTCTCAGAGACGGTCCTCTGTGGCTGGATGCAGCCTCTCAGAGACGGTCCTGTGTGGCTGGATGCAGCCTCAGAGACGGTCCTGTGTGGCTGGATGCAGCCTCTCAGAGACGGTCCTGTGTGGCTGGATGCAGCCTCTCAGAGACAGTCCTGTGTGGCTGGATGCAGCATCTCAGATACAGTTCTGTGTGGCTGCAGATGCTGATATCTCCATGTTCATCTGAGAGGGTGTAATGGGAAAGGGAAAGGGGGATACCTAGTCAGTTGTACAACTGAATGCCTTCAACTGAAATGTGTCTTCGGCATTTAACCCAACCCCTCTGCAGACGCGCCTGGGCCCTCTCCCTAGCCTCTCTCTCTGTCTGGCAGGACAGGACAGTCACACAGCCTAACAGACGGGCCTGGGCCCTCTCCCTAGCCTCTCTCTCTGTCTGGCAGGACAGGACAGTCACACAGCCTAACAGACGGGCCTGGGCCCTCTCCTCTCCCTAGCCTCTCTCTCTGTCTGGCAGAACAGGACAGGACAGTCACACAGCCTAACAGACGGGCCTGGGCCCTCTCCTCTCCCTAGCCTCTCTCTCTGTCTGGCAGAACAGGACAGGACAGTCACACAGCCTAACAGACGGGCCTGGGCCCTCTCCCTAGCCTCTCTCTCTGTCTGGCAGGACAGGACAGTCACACAGCCTAACAGACGGGCCTGGGCCCTCTCCTCTCCCTAGCCTCTCTCTCTGTCTGGCAGAACAGGACAGGACAGTCACACAGCCTAACAGACGGGCCTGGGCCCTCTCCTCTCCCTAGCCTCTCTCTCTGTCTGGCAGAACAGGACAGGACAGTCACACAGCCTAACAGCGAGCCAGCCATTGATATTGAGGTGATTCGACAGCGAAGTCCCAGATATGGACGTTAGTCAGCACAGCCAGAACCACAGGCAGAACATTGGAACGGTTGCCTACTCTGCCTTGTTGTGGAAATGGAAAATGAAAATGAACAGGCTTGTTGTGGCCAATGGATTTCAATGGAAAGAGTCCACGAAGGGACTGGTATTCTAGTTGGTATTCATGTCTGTTCCATGGATACGCCTTGTTATAGGCCTGTTATGTGTACTGGTCTCCTCTCTCCACAATAGCTTAGCACTCAGTTTGAAACAATACAATGCCCTTGCATTTAGTGTCAAATATCCATGATGGCAGATAGTGTTGCCCCCAAAATGTCCTCCTGTGACCTTTTTATTGATCAGATCATGTAGAAGTCCCTCCACTAAGTCTGGCCTACTTTTATATGCAATTCCATGGCTTGTGGAGATGGATTTGAGTGGTGTTGAGGGGAACGTGATTAATGGGCTTACACAGAAAATTAAAAACAAACATAAAACATTGGTAATTAAAAACCAGGTTGATCCCCAAAGATGGGTGATGGATAAATCATTTTGCAATGTGGCAGGCACTGTGGAGGACACACACACACACACACACACACACACACACACTCTCCCGGAGAGACCTTGGATTTTGCTGAAGAATTTACTTGAATTAGTTTGGGCTGAAATTTTCTCTGCACAGTTCAAATGTCAGGCCACATACGGGCCTTTTCTGATGAGCTTCTAAGGATGATGTATCAGACGGGAGGAACACACCTGGTGCAGCTCGTCAATGTACTTAAACCCATCTTCTTTCTCTCTTTTTTCCTTGTAGCTTGGCATACCTTTCTCTCTGTTTTCCTTGTAGATTGGCATACCTTTCTCTCTGTTTTCCTTGTAGCTTGGCATACCTTTCTCTCTGTTTTCCTTGTAGCTTGGCATACCTTTCTCTCTGTTTTCCTTGTAGCTTGGCATACCTTTCTCTCTGTTTTCCTTGTAGCTTGGCATACCTTTCTCTCTGTTTTCCTTGTAGCTTGGCATACCTTTCTCTCTGTTTTCCTTGTAGCTTGGCATACCTTTCTCTCTGTTTTCCTTGTAGCTTGGCATACCTTTCTCTCTGTTTTCCTTGTAGCTTGGCATACCTTTCTCTCTGTTTTCCTTGTAGCTTGGCATACCTTTCTCTCTGTTTTCCTTGTAGCTTGGCATACCTTTCTCTCTGTTTTCCTTGTAGCTTGGCATACCTTTCTCTCTGTTTTCCTTGTAGCTTGGCATACCTTTCTCTCTGTTTTCCTTGTAGCTTGGCATACCTTTCTCTCTGTTTTCCTTGTAGCTTGGCATACCTTTCTCTCTGTTTTCCTTGTAGCTTGGCATACCTTTCTCTCTGTTTTCCTTGTAGCTTGGCATACCTTTCTCTCTGTTTTCCTTGTAGCTTGGCATACCTTTCTCTCTGTTTTCCTTGTAGCTTGGCATACCTTTCTCTTCCCTTTGTCCCCATTCAGAACCTGTTTCTCTCTTTTCATGTCTTTTCTTTTTTTCATTTACATGAATCACTCACTCACTCACACACACACACACACACACACACACACACACACACACACACACACACACACACACACACACACACACACACACACAGTGGTATTGTGTGTACTCACCACAGACCGTCAATAGCTTTCATTGCCACCTCTCTATCCCCTCCCCTTGCCAGTCCATCTCCATCCCAGCAGTGCACTTCTGTGACAATAGCCACACACACACACACACACACACACACACACACACACACACACACACACACACACACACACACACACACACACACACACACACACCTCAATCATCAGGCAGTGGTGTGTGTATTTAGCAGCCGCACAATGGTTGAATCAGAGCCGATCAGCAGGATACAGGCTCCCCAGTTAAAAGGGAATGAGGGAGGGAAGGAGGGCAGACAGATTTCGTCAGGGGGACGTTTGCTACCTCGGTAGCCCCACTGTTTGGTGATTGATCTCTTGGCCGCCATCCTCCATCGTCTCCCGATCTCTCCCCCCGCCACACTCTCTCCCTCCTCCCCTCTCTGATTCTGACCCTGGGATACAGGGATGTGATGGCCAGGTGTGTTGGGAAGGTTTGACTGGGCCCAGGTGGCCAGCATCAACGCCTGTGGTGTTGCTTTCCCTTCCTCATTTGCATAGAGAAAATGTGTTTTGCAGCCCTCTTTGTCTTTTCCCTGTCTATGTTATTGTTTTATTTTGGATCTCTCTCTCTCTCTCTCTCTCTCTCTCTGTTTCTCTTCATCACTTTTTTTATTTCTCTCTCTCTCTCTGTTTCTCTCTCTCTCTTTCTCTCTCTTTCTCTCTCTTTCTCTCTGTCTCTATATCTCTTTGTTTCTCTCTCTCTCTGTCCCTCTCTGTTTCTCCCTGTCTCTCTCTGTCTCTCTCTCTATTTGTTTCTCTCTCTCTCTGTTCCTCTCTGTTTCTCTTTCTCTCACACTCTCACACTCCCTCTCTCTCTTTCTATTTTGCAGTTGCTCTAGCTTACCCTCCACATCTCTCTTGCACAGGGCTTGCTGAACTCTGCATTTTCCTGTGCTGTGCTGCACTTCTCAAATTAGATATTTCCCCCATTGGCATTCCCTTTTGAGACCCTATACACCTCCATCCCTCTGCTTTCATCTACCTCTCCTATACTCCCTCGCTTCCAACCAACCTCCCCTCTTTTCCTCTCCTGCTTTCTCCCCATCCATCTTTCTCTCCATCTCCTCTATCCGCTAAGTCTGAATGAAAGCGGATGGAAGCTCTTATTTACAGCAGAGGGGAAGTTTAGCTCCGTTTATAAACATTCATTTTTAATTCATCTTTCTCCGCAGCCCAAACCGGGATGATGTTGTGGAGAAACAAACCAACCAATCTGTCTGATCTGATACACTTTTCTGTCTTTATTTCCTCTACCCTTTCCTCCCTCCCTTCTCAACGGCTCTTTTCTCTCTCCTTTCCTCCCTCCCTTCTCAACGGCTCTTTTCTCTCTCCTTTCCTCCCTCCCTTCTCAACGGCTCTTTTCTCTCTCCTTTCCTCCCTCCCTTCTCAACGGCTCTTTTCTCTCTCCTTTCCTCCCTCCCTTCTCAACGGCTCTTTTCTCTCTCCTTTCCTCCCTCCCTTCTCAACGGCTCTTTTCTCTCTCCTTTCCTCCCTCCCTTCTCAACGGCTCTTTTCTCTCTCCTTTCCTCCCTCCCTTCTCAACGGCTCTTTTCTCTCTCCTTTCCTCCCTCCCTTCTCAACGGCTCTTTTCTCTCTCCTTTCCTCCCTCCCTTCTCAACGGCTCTTTTCTCTCTCCTTTCCTCCCTCCCTTCTCAACGGCTCTTTTCTCTCTCCTTTCCTCCCTCCCTTCTCAACGGCTCTTTTCTCTCTCCTTTCCTCTCCTCCCGTCTACTCCATCTTTCATTCTGTTTATATTAGATCTTAATCTGTTATATATGGCCATCTATACTGAACAAAAATATAAATGCAACATGCAACAATTTCAACGATCGGGCTGATTGAAATAAATTGATTAGGCCCTGATCTATGAATTTCACATGACTGGGAATACAGATATAACAGATATACAGATATAATACTAATATAACCCACAATCAGGTGTCAATCTTCTCAATTACTTTCCTTTCTCTCGCTCACACTTACACACACACACACACACACACACACACACACACACACACACACACACACACACACACACACACACACACAGCCATTGTCTCAACGCATCTTTTTTGGGGGTTGCTCAATTAAGAAAGAGGGCCCTATAGCGTTCAGCACTCTAGGCAATCACTACGGGCTGCAGCTAACGGTGTGCTCTGCTAACGGTGTGCTCTGCTAACGGTGTGCTCTGCTAACGGGGTGCTCAGCTAACGGTGTGCTCTGCTAACGGTGTGCTCTGCTAACGGTATGCTCAGCTAACGGTGTGCTCTGCTAACGGTGTGCTCTGCTAACGGTGTGCTCTGCTAACGGTGTGCTCTGCTAACGGTGTGCTCTGCTAACGGGGTGCTCTGCTAACGGTGTGCTCTGCTAACGGTGTGCTCTGCTAACGGTGTGCTCAGCTAACGGTGTGCTCAGCTAACGGTGTGCTCTGCTAACGGTGTGCTCTGCTAACGGTGTGCTCTGCTAACGGTGTGCTCTGCTAACGGTGTGCTCTGCTAACGGTGTGCTCAGCTAACGGTGTGCTCAGCTAACGGTGTGCTCTGCTAACGGTGTGCTCTGCTAACGGTGTGCTCTGCTAACGGTGTGCTCTGCTAACGGTGTGCTCTGCTAACGGTGTGCTCAACCACTCATGAAATGATGTGAATGGCTGCGGGTGGGAGAGTGGAGCTCTGCCTTGCAGCCACCCTGACAATTACACAGCTGTACCTAACTGCATAGCCCTGCCATTCAGATGCCCAGGTCCTCTCTCTCTCTCTCTCTCGCTCTCTCTCTCTCTCTCTCTCTCTCTCTCTCTCTCTCTCTCATTCACTCACTCACTCACTCTCACACTCACACACCACTCCACAATCTCACACACATTGTAATCTAAATCACAAATCACAAATAAATCGTTTTTATTTTTCACACACATATTATACTACGCTTTCACCTTCACACATGTGCACACTCATTCACACACGTGCACACTCATTCACACACGTGCACACTCATTCACACACGTGCACACTCATTCACACACGTGCACACTCATTCACACACGTGCATGCGCACAAACACATCCACACACGAGGCAAAATACATAGGTACAGAAACTCATGTGAACGCAGACATACATTCGTTCATGAACATGCTTACACCCTCACACAGGTTCATATACTAGTGATGAGCAATTAACTGAGCAATTACCCGAAACATATTCGCCCATGCAGAGATGCTCCATTTAACCTACCCCCCCCCACACACACACACACACACACCTATGCATTTGCATGTACAGGATTCATAAGGATCTTTGAAATGAGCTGAGCTTAGAAGGCAGGAAGAGATTAACTTCTGTGGATTTAATACATCCGCCCTATTTCACCTCCCTCACCAACTACCTTTCAATCTCATCTATTCCCCTCTATCTTTTATTCATCTCTTTATCTCTCAGCCTATCCATATTTCTCTCTTGCTCTCCTCTTCCTCAGAATTTACCACCACAGCTTTCTTTTGCTCAGTGTCGGTAACAAAACGGTTTTTTTTTCAAGCCTCTGTCTCTCTCTCTCTCTCTCTCTCTCTCCGGCCTCTTTCAGAAGTTGGACTTGGCAGAGGGTGTGAGGAGAGGAAGACAGAGAGAGGGGGGGATAGGGAGGAAGGAGGTGGTCCCAGTGGGCTGAGGGGTAAAGCTGTAAAGAGAGTGGGAAACACGGCCGCTGGCTTTAGATTCATCTTATTAATTGCTCTTGTGAAATTTCAGGTTGTGACACACTTGTTATTGCTTTGTATTATTAATAAAAGCATAAGGGGAGATGGGAGACGGGGATGGGGGAGATGGGAGACGGGGATGGGGGAGATTGGGGGATGGGGGAGACGAGGATGGGGGAGATTGGGGGACGGGGATGGGGGAGATTGGGGGATGGGGGAGACGAGGATGGAGGAGATTGGGGGACGGGGATGGGGGAGATTGGGGGAGATTGGGGGAGATTGGGGGGATGGATGGGATGGGGGAGATGGGGGGAGGACGGGGACGGGGAGGTAGGAGGAGGGGGACGGGGACGGGGAGGTAGGAGGAGGGGGACGAGGAGGTAGGAGGAGGGGGACGGGGATGGGGGAGATAGGAGAGATAGAATCAATACACAGGCTTAGGAAGGAAATTAAAAGTGGCGAGAGGACAGAATGGGACAGGCTTGGCGGGGCGGTTGGCAGGTAACGTTATTAGTAGCGTCTGGGTTAATGACTGTTATTTTACAGGAAGGAAAGAGAATATCACCATGCAACACAATGCTCTGTAATTGGCAGTGTGATTGGACCGTCGCTAGCTCAGCTGATTTCAAACAAAGCTGTTTTTCCAACCGAAAACAATGGACAGAATATGACTGTCTTTAGTCGACAAAAGAAAATGGGCTCTCTGGGTTCTCTCTCTCTCTACCTCTCTACCTCTACCTCTCTCGCTCTACCTCTACCTATCTACCTCTCTTTCTCTACCTCTCTCTCTACCTCTACCTCTCTCGCTCTACCTCTACCTATCTACCTCTCTTTCTCTACCTCTCTCTCTACCTCTACCTCTCTCTCTACCTCTCTACCTCTACCTCTCTCTCTCTACCTCTCTACCTCTCTCTCTCTACCTCTACCTCTCTTTCTCTTTCTCTCTACCTCTCTCTACCTCTCTACCTCTACTTCTCTCTTTCTACCTCTACCTCTCTACCTCTACCTCTCTCTCTCTCTCTCTACCTCTCTAGCTCTACCTCTCTCTCTCTACCTCTACCTCTCTCGCTCTACCTCTCTCGCTCTACCTCTCTCGCTCTACCTCTCTCTCTACCTCTCTCTCTCTCTACCTCTACCTCTCTACCTCTACCTCTCTCTCTCTCTACTTCTCTCTCTCTACCTTTCTACCTCTCTCTCTCTACCTCTCTCTCTACCTCTCTCTCTCTACTTCTCTCTCTCTACCTCTCTCTCTACTTCTCTCTCTCTACCTCTCTAACTCTACCTCTCTCTCTACCTCTACCTCTCTCTCAACCTCTCTACTTCTCTCTCTCTACCTCTCTACCTCTCTCTCTCTAACTCTACCCCCCCCCCCCCCCCCCCCAACTTCCCTTGACAGTAAATTAACTCTAGATTGTATTATAAAAGGACGGTTTACAATAAGGTGCGCTAGTAATTTGCAGTGTGTCCAGGTGTTAAGACTGGTGTACATGAAACTGTAATAGCATGTATCTGCAAAATTAAAGTAACCCAAATGTAAGTTTTCAATGTTTTCTCTTTGCACTGCTACTCGCCACATTGCGTCAGAACGTTCATCGTTGGATCATGGATGAAACAATGTTTGACCATTAGAGATCAATAGAAGAGTACATACACACTGTATGTAGTGCAGTCAGTCTATTTCATTCAAATGCTTTATTCCATACCACGCTGCCTCCTTCAGCGATACAGTGTCTTCTGTTCATAGATACTCGTGCTTTACTTGAATTCAACCTGTTATTGCTTTCAAGATTCAATATTTACATTTAACGAGCGCTGTATCTGGAAGTGACTTTCGTTCAATTATGTCGTGTGTGTCTCGCCATGTAAACATGCAGGAGAGATGTAATTCTATTTAATAGCCACATCTCTGGGATGGAGGACAGGAATGGATAGAGTGAGACAGGCAGAGGATAGATGAGTGCTGCGCGAGAGGCCTTAGTGATCTAACTGCAGCTAGACAGCTACCATGTCTGTTTTCTCTGTCCAACTTTTCTCAGTTTCTCCATCTCATCTGTCTCTTCCACGGTTACACCAACGATGATAAAGACGCCGATAATGATGAGGATGAATGAACTGGCTGTGACACACATACACACACACACACACACACATATATGCGTAAACTCTCTCATACACACGTATCTACACACTCCAACTGGTCCCATGGTTAGTAAAACAGAGAGGGTAATGGGTGTGGATGCAGCTCTGTGGAGATTAATCTGTGCTTCGTAGACGTGACCCACTTTATTTGAAGTGGAGAGGCATCCGTTATTATCCCAATTCATCACCATTAGGCCTTGGCTCCCCTGCTGTTAAACACACACACTGCTAACCAGTCCCCGGGACACACACGATCACACACGATCACACACGATCATACACGATCATACACACACAATCCCCTAGGGAAGCATGGGCAAAAGCCTGGGCAGGAGGGAAAGGTGAGAGGATCAATGTTTTTACACACAGATATGTGGGTATAGGCTGCGTATTGGCAGTGATGTTGTGTGTGTAGGTGGAAGGGAATGGTGAGTGTAATGACTTTGTGGGGTTGGATGAGGGGAATGAACCATGGGGGATGAACCATGGGGGATGAACCATGGGGGATGAACCATGGGGGATGAACCATGGGGGATGAACCATGGGGGATGAACCATGGGGGATGAACCATGGGGGATGAACCATGGGGAATGAACCATGGGGGATGGATGGGGAAAGAGGAAAGAATGAAGGAAAGAGAGCTTGGTTGGAGGGAGGGAGGGGAACAGTGGGAGAAAATAGAGATTGGTTGGAGGGAGGGAGGGGAACAGTGGGAGAAAAGAGAGATTGGATGGAGGGAGGGAGGGGAACAGTGGGAGAAAAGAGAGATTGGATGGAGGGAGGGAGGGAGGGGAACAGTGGGAGAAAATAGAGATTGGTTGGAGGGAGGGAGGGGAACAGTGGGAGAAAAGAGAGATTGGTTGGAGGGAGGGAGGGGAACAGTGGGAGAAAAGAGAGATTGGTTGGAGGGAGGGAGGGGAACAGTGGGAGAAAAGAGAGATTGGATGGAGGGAGAGAGGGGAACAGTGGGAGAAAAGAGAGATTGGATGGAGGGAGGGAGGGGAACAGTGGGAGAAAAGAGAGATTGGATGGAGGGAGGGAGGGGAACAGTGGGAGAAAAGAGAGATTGGTTGGAGGGAGGGAGGGGAACAGTGGGAGAAAAGAGAGATTGGTTAGAGGGAGGAAGGGGAACAGTGGGAGAAAAGAGAGATTGGTTGGAGGGAGGGAGGGGAACAGTGGGAGAAAAGAGAGATTGGTTAGAGGGAGGGAGGGGAACAGTGGGAGAAAAGAGACAGATCCCACTAAGCATTTACCGTCAGGTAACGTCTTTCGGACGTTTGTATTTGTCCCGGACTTGATTTCAACGTCCATGGATGTTGATTTAAAAAATAATAATAATAATCTAAACCAATAATAGACATCTATGTTTCACAAGTTTGGAAAGCAGAGTACAGTGTACAGTAAATAAAAGTATAGTGCAGTACTCTAATGTAGTCTACGCTACTGAACAAAACTGTACTCTACTGATTTTACCTTACTGTACTGTAATGTACTGTACTTTACTGAATGAAACTCTACTGTATTCTACTGTACTTTACTGAATGAAACTCTACTGTACTCTACTGAATGAAACTTTACTGTATTCTACTCTACTGAATGAAACTCTACTGTATTCTACTGTATTCTACTGAATTAAACTCTTTTGTATTCTACTGTACTCTACTGAATGAAACTCTACTGTATTCTACTGTACCCTACTGAATGAAACGCTACTGTACTTTACTAAATTAAACTTTACTGTATTCTACTGTACTCTACTGAATTAAACTCTACTGTGGCCTACTCTACTGAAAAAAACTTGACTGTTCTGTACCATACCCTACTGTGCTCTATAATGTATTATAAACTGGGTGGTTTGAGCCCTGAATGCTGATTGGCTGACAGGTATACCTGATTGGTATACCACGGGTATGACAACATTTATTTATATAATGCTCTAATTACATTGTTAACCCGTTTATAATAGCAATAAGGTACCTCAGGGTTTGTGTTATATGGCCAATATACCACGGCCAAGTGCTGTGTCCAGGCACTTTGCATTGTGTTGTGCATAAGAACAGCCCTTAGCCGTGGTATATTGGCCATATACCACACCACCTCGGGCCTTATTGCTTAACTAATCTGCCATACTGTAACGTGATGTTCAAACTTGTGAAACTTCGTAGACGTCTATGATTCTTTCAGATTGGATATGGTCCACACCGACCAAATTTGTACTTGTTTGGGGGTGAAGCTCATTAGAATAATGTTTGTTTTAACTTTTACACTTTGGTCATACAGCAGACGTTCTTATCCAGAGCGACTGACATTCAGTGCATTCAACTAAGGTAGATAAACAACAACATATCACAGTTATAGCAAGAAAATAAAAACATCTGTTACCGTTACTGAGAATGTTATTGCAGTTGAAGTGTTCTGTTGGTTGAATGTCATTGCTGCCAGTATTAAAGCTTTTGAAAAAGTTCACATAAGTGCATGTGACAGATTGGCTCAATAATAAATATTCTGTTGCAGTCTTCAGTTGGCTCCTCTTTCCTATATTGATGTGATATAATGCTTACTTCATTGAGAATGTTACAGTACCAGCCAAACGGTTGGACACACCTACATATCCAGGATTTGTCTTTATTTTTATTTCTACATTGTAGAATAATAGTGAGGACATCAACACTATGAAATAACACATATGGAATCATGTAATAACCAAAATAAGTGTTAAACAAATGAAAATATATTTTATATTTGAGATTCTTCAAAGTAGCCATCCTTTGCCTTGATGACAGCTTTGCACACTCTTGGCATTCTCTCAACCAGCTTCACCTGGAAGGCTTTTTCAACAGTCTTGAAGGAGTTCCCACATATGCTGAGCACTTGTTGGCTGCTTTTCCTTCACTCTGCGGTCCGACTCATCCCAAACCATATAAATTGGGTTGAGGTCAGGTGATTGTGGAGGCCAGTAAAAATAAAGAAAAACCCTTGAATGAGTAGGTTTATTTTTGTATTTTTTTATTTATTTTTTTAACCTTTTATTTAACTAGGCAAGTCAATTAAGAACAAATTCTTATTTACAATGACGGTCTACAGTACGTGGGTCCAAACGTTTGACTGGTACTGTATGTGCAGTTGAAATTTGTGGATAGAATCGATGACTGAAAAATATATTTTCAATGTTGTTAAATTATGTTTTTAAATGTCCACATAAGACGTCTTTTCAACATCCATATAAGACATCTCTTAAAAGACATCTTTTCGACATCCATATAAGACATCTCTTAAAAGACATCTTTTCGACATCCATATAAGACATCTCTTAAAAGACATCTTTTTAACATCCATTTAAGACATATTTTCGACATCCATATAAGACATCTCTTAAAAGACATCTTTTCGACATCCATATAAGACATCTCTTAAAAGACATCTTTTCAACATCCATATAAGACATCTCTTAAAAGACATCTTTTCGACATCCATATAAGACATCTCTTAAAAGACATCTTTTCGACATCCATATAAGACATCTCTTAAAAGACATATTTTCGACATCCATATAAGACATCTCTTAAAAGACATCTTTTCGACATCCATATAAGACATCTCTTAAAAGACATCTTTTCGACATCCATTTAAGACATCTTTTCGACATCCATTTAAAGCACCTTTTTGATGTCCGTATAAGATATATTTTACCTATTTTAAATACATATTTTCGATGTCTGCAAAAATTACTTATTTTAGAGAAATAGGCAAGGGATGAGAGGATGTCAGAGGTTATGAGATGCATAAGGTGTGTGTGCAGGGAGAAACATTTAACCTGAGGAGGAAATTAGTGAGAATGGGTGAAAGAAAGAGCACGAAGAGAGAGAAGGAGAAAGAGGGATTCCGATTGAATTTAATCCTTTTGGGGATCTAACAGTGAGTTATTTTGGGGTGAGAGAGGGAAAAAGGAGAAGGATTACATCTGTAAGTCATTTTAATGATGTCTCTTGCACCATTAGGGCCTGAGCCAACAGGCCAAACAGGCCAAACAAACACACTGTCATTAGAATGGGAATGGACTTGGTCTCACGTAGTGCAGTACTCAGAAAATACCTTTGGATGTAATTAATGGTTGTGGCCTTCATCAGTAGACACAGGAGGAAATGAGAAGATAGCAACTATGCTGAGACTCCTGGAGTGATGATGTTGATGATGGCCTCGGTTTTTCTAATGACTGCCTTGCCTGGTTCACCAACTACTTTGCAGACAGAGTTCAGTGTGTCAAATCGGGGGGCATGTTGTCCGGTCCTCTGGCAGTCTCTATGGGGGTGCCACAGGGTTCAATTCTCGGGCCGACTCTTTTCTCTGTATATATCAATGATGTTGCTCTTGCTGCGGGCGATTCCATGATCCACCTCTACGCAGACGACACCATTCTGTATACTTCCGGCCCTTCCTTGGACACTGTGCTATCTAATCTCCAAACGAGCTTCAATGCCATACAACACTCCTTCTGTGGCCTCCAACTGCTCTTAAACACTAGTAAAACCAAATGCAGCTTTTCAACCGTTCGCTGCCTGCACCCGCACGCCCGACTAGCATCACCACCCTGGATGGTTCCGACCTAGAATATGTGGACATCTATAAGTACCTAGGTGTCTGGCTAGACTGTAAACTCTCCTTCCAGACTCATATCAAACATCTCCAATCTAAAATCAAATCTAGTCGGCTTTCTATTCCGCAACAAAGCCTCCTTCACCGCCAAACTTACCCTAGTAAAACTGACTATCCTACCGATCCTCGACTTCGGCGATGTCATCTACAAAATAGCTTCCAATACTCTACTCAGCAAACTGGATGCAGTTTATCACAGTGCCATCCGTTTTGTTACTAAAGCACCTTATACCACCCACCACTGCGACCTGCATGCTCTAGTCGGCTGGCCCTCGCTACATATTCGTCGCCAGACCCACTGGCTCCAGGTCATCTACAAGTCCATGCTAGGTAAAGCTCCGCCTTATCTCAGTTCACTGGTCACGATGGCAACACCCACCCGTAGCACGCGCTCCAGCAGGTGTATCTCACTGATCATCCCTAAAGCCAACACCTCATTTGGCCGCCTTTCATTCCAGTTCTCTGCTGCCTGTGACTGGAACGAATTGCAAAAATCGCTGAAGTTGGAGACTTTTATCTCCCTCACCAACTTCAAACATCTGCTATCTGAGCAGCTAACCGATCGCTGCAGCTGTACATAGTCTATCGGGAAATAGCCCACCCAATTTACCTACCTCATCCCCATACTGTTTATATTTATTTACTTTTCTGCTCTTTTGCACACCAGTATCTCTACCTGTACATGACCATCTGATCATTTATCACTCCAGTGTTAATCTGCTAAATTGTAATTATTCGCCTACCTTCTCATGCCTTTTGCACACAATGTATATATACTCTTTTTTTCCTTTTTTTTCCTACTGTGTTATTGACTTGTTAATTGTTTACTCCATGTGTAACTCTGTGTTGTCTGTTCACACTGCTATGCTTTATCTTGGCTAGGTCTCAGTTGTAAATGAGAACTTGTTCTCAACTAGCCTACCTGGTTAAATAAAGGTGAAATAAATAAAAATAATCAGCAAGACTAGATTAAAACTCTGAAAAGGGCATGACAGGGATATGACATCGATGTTGATAATTATGTTGACGATGATGATAGTGATGATAACAATGATGGTCATTACCAAGGATAACATGACAAGTCAGGAAGGGCATGACAGAGACAGGACCCTTGCAGTCCTTTCTGACCTTCCCTGACCCTCACTGTCCCTCCCTGACCCTCCCTGTTCCTCCCTGACCCCCTATCTCTGCACATTCCATCCAATCCATAATTCATATAGTATAGCCCTGCGGCACTGTGCTACAGAGATTCCTATCTCCCCAACATACAGTGCATTCGGAAAGTATTCAGACCACTTGACTTTTTCCACATTTTGGTACATTACAGACTTATTCTAAAATGGATTAAATGAAACATTTTCCTCATCAATCTACACACAATACCCCAGAATGACAAAGAGAAAACCGTTTTTTAGACATTTTTGCAAATACCATATTTACATAAGTATTCAGACCCTTCGCTATGAGACTCGAAATTGAGCTCAGGTGATCATCCTTGAGATGTTTCTACAACTTGATTGGAGTCCTTCTGTGGTAAATTCAAATGATTGGACATGATTTGGAAAGGCACACACCTGTCTATAAAAGTTCCTTACAGTTGACAGTGCATGTCAGAGCAAAAGACAAGCAATGAAGTTGAAGGAACTGTCCTTAGAACTCCGAGACAGAATCGTGTCGAGCCACAGATCTGGGGAAGGATACCAGAAAATGTCTGCATTATTGAAGGTCCCCAAGAAGACAGTGGCCTCCATCATTCTTAAATGGAAGAAATTTGGAACCACCAAGACTCTTCTTAGAGCTGGTTGCAAGTCCAAACAGAATACATTTGCAAACATTTCTAAAAAAAAACTGTTTTTGCTTTGTCGTTATGGGGTATTGTTTGTAGATTCATGTGATTAAAAAAATTCAATCAATTTTAGAATAAGGCTAAAATGTGGAAAAAGTCAAGGGGTCTGAATACTTTCTGAATGCACTGTAAATGGCCCTGAATATACATGGATGCCTGGGAGATAGAGAAACCTATAGATTTATAATGAACACAAGGAGAGAGGGAGGGAAATAGGAATAGGGAGGGAAAGAGGGAGGGAGCCAAGTGGATGAGTGTTGTACTGTGCAGTCAGATGAGGAAACAGGACTGTGTGCGTGCGTGCGTGCGTGCGTGCGTGCGTGCGTGTGTGTGTGTGTGTGTGTGCTTGCCGACTGTGAGCAGGAAAGAGGGAGAAACCTGTTCAGGTGTGAGAGGGATTTGTGTGAAGGAGAAGAGGTATTGAGGACGAGAGTGGGAGCAGCCCAGACATGTCTGTGTCTGATAACTCTGTGACCTGCTGCTCCTTGAACTTTTTCTACAGTGACCCCTTGACTGGCTCAACAGCACTGATGCTGCCACACACACACACACACACACACGCACACACACACACACACAAGGTAGTCTAAATCCAGTGAGTAAATCCCGCCAGGTCCCAGAGTGTAGTCAGGTAAAGCTACCCCGAACCCAGCTGCTCTCTCTCTCTCTCTCTCTCTCTGCCTCTCTCTCTCTCTGCCTCTCTCTCTCTCTCTCTCTCTCTCTCTCTGCCCCTCTCTCTCTCGCTCTCTCTCTGCCTCTCTCTCTGCCTCTCTCTTTCTCTCTGCCTCTCTCTCTCTCTCTGCCTCTCTCTCTCTGCCCCTCTCTCTCTCTCTCGCTCTCTCTCTCTCTCTCTCTCTCTCTCTGCCACTCTCTCTCTCTCTCTCGCTCTCTCTCTCTGTCTCTCTCTCTCTCTCTCTGCCTCTCTCTCTCTCTCTCTGCCTCTCTCTCTCTCTCTCCCTCTCCCTCTCTCTCTGCCCCTCTCTCTCTCTTTGTCTCTCTGTCTCTCTCTCTCTGTCTCTCTCTCGCTCTCTCTCTCCCTCTCTCTCTGTCTCTCTCTCTCTCTCTCTCTCTCTCTCTCTCTCTCTCTGTCTCTCTCTTTCTCTCCATCTTTATCTCTATCCCTCTCTGTCTCTTTCTCTCTATCAATTCAATTCAATTCAAGGGCTTTATTGGCATGGGAAACATGTTAACATTGCCAAAGCAAGTGAGATAGATAATATATAACGTGGATATATAAAGTGAAATAATAAAAATTAACAGTAAACATTACACATACAGAAGTTTCAAAACAATAAAGACACTGGTTGCCCTTTTCTCGTGGCAACAGGTCACAAATCTTGCTGCTGTGATGGCACACTGTGGAATTTCACCCAGTAGATATGGGAGTTTATCAAAATTTGATTTGTTTTCAAATTATTTGTGGATCTGTGTAATCTGAGGGAAATATGTCTATCTAATATGGTCATACATTGGGCAGGAGGTTAGGAAGTGCAGCTCAGTTTCCACCTCATTTTGTGGGCAGTGAGCACATAGCCTGTCTTCTCTTGAGAGCCATGTCTGCCTACGGCGGCCTTTCTCAATAGCAAGGCTATGCTCACTGAGTCTGTACATAGTCAAAGCTTTCCTTAATTTTGGGTCAGTCACAGTGGTCAGGTATTCTGCCGCTGTGTACTCTCTGTTTAGGGCCAAATAGCATTCTAGTTTGCTCTGTTTTTTTGTTAATTCTTTCCAATGTGTCAAGTAATTATCTTTTAGTTTTCTCATGATTTGGTTGGGTCTAATTGTGCTGTTGTCCTGGGGCTCTGTAGGGTGTGTTTGTGTTTGTGAACAGAGCCCCAGGACCAGTTTGCTTAGTGGACTTTTCTCCAGGTTCATCTCTCTGTAGGTGATGGCTTTGTTATGGAAGGTTTGGGAATCGCTTCCTTTTAGGTGGTTATAGAATTTAACGGCTCTTTTCTGGATTTTGATAATTAGTGGGTATCTGCCTAATTCTGCTCTGCATGCATTATTTGGTGTTCTACGTTGTACACGGAGGATATTTTTGCAGAATTCTGCATGCAGTCTCAATTTGGTGTTTGTCCCATTTTGTGAAGTCTTGGTTGGTGAGCGGACCCCAGACCTCTCTCTCTCTCTCTCTCTCTGCCCCTCTCTCTCTCTCTCTGTCTCTGTCTCTCTGTCTCTTTTTCTCTCGGTCTCTCTCTCTCTTTCTCTCCAAATCCTCATCTCCATATTCATGGAGAGTCACTCCTGTGGAGTACTGGGGGAGAGCTATCAGAAATGGTCCTGCAGCATGCAGTTTGTTTGTGGCATGTCAAACGGAGAAAAGCCATTTCCTGTTCCTGTCTAGCGTGTAGGCCCGTGTCTGTGCAGCTGTGTGTGTTTGTGTGTGTGTTTAGGAGGGGGTTCAGGGCTGTTTCTAAGATGGGCATTCTAAGAGCAAATCTTATTGGCTCAACTTGGGCAACCGTTGGAACAGAAGAACCACTTCCACTTTCAGAATGACTTTGTAAATCCCCCTACACTACCAGCTCAGCTATGATGAGAGATAGAGAGGGAGAGGAGAGAGAGGGGGGTGGGGACTGTGGGGAGGGAGGGGGATAAAAAAGAGAGGGGAGTAAAGAGTGACAGAGTTATAGGAGTAATAGAGAGAGCTTTCTTCTCTCCTTTTTTCCCTGTGTTCTCCGTCCTTTCTCTCATGCTCTTGCTTTGCTCGTGATGCAACAGGGGGCAATGTATTTCTGAGGGGGAAATTCAGCCAGCCATCATCACAGTAGACAAATACCCTCGCCTCTCTCTCTCTCACTCACACGTTCTCTCTCTCTCTCTCACTCACATGTTCTCTCTTTCTCTCTCACTCACATGTTCTCTCTTTCTCTCTCACTCACACGTTCTCTCTCTCTCACTCACACGTTCTCTCTCTCACTCACATGTTCTCTCTTTCTCTCAATTTCCATCTTTCATGTTGAGGCCTGCTGCCACCCACCTGGTGAGCCTAGCTTAGATCAGAGGAATGATGTTGAGGTATCATGTCAAGGTAATGAGGTCCCCCCCTACATCACAGGAGCACAGGGAGGATCAGGGAGGATCAGGGAGGAACAGAGAGGATCAGGGAGGAACACAGAGGAACAGGGAGGAACAGGGAGGATCAGAGAGGAACCGAGAGGAACAGGGAGGATCAAGGAGGGTCAGGGAGGAACAGAGAGGATCAGGGATGAACAGAGAGGATCATGGAGGAACAGGAGGATCATGGAGGAACAGGGAGGAACAGGGAGCATCAGGGAGCATCAGGGAGGATCAGGGAGGAGCATGTTCCTGCTACTCAAGGTGTCTCGTGCTGCGTTCCATGAAAGACAAAGCAATTGCACCTTATTGCAGTGACAGAGCGATTCGATTCACATACTAGACCAGTGTTTCACGAGTCGATTCACATACTAGACCAGTGTTTCACGAGTCGATTCACATACTAGACCAGTGTTTCTCAACTCCGGTCCCACAGAAGCACACCTGATTCAACTAATCAAGGGTTTGATGATTAGTTGAGGAAGTTGAATCAAGACTTGTAGGCCTATAGCAACATGTCTTCCATATTTCAGCCCTGCCCTATTAAATGTACTGGACAGTCATTAGAGTAGTATGACATGCTGTAGACGAGTCCTGCGAGCTGCCCCAGAGAAACTGCTGAGCTGGCATCAGTGTGTCACCTAGTCCCAGGAAGCCAGTTTTACATGCTGTGTAATATTACTGGGTTAAAAGTGTGTCCTGACGACTCAGTTAGTGTTGAACCGTTGCACGCTTCATACAGAGCACTTCTAGGACCAGATACTGGTGTAAGGTTTCCCTTTGTTCTCTGCTAGTGTGTCAGTGGAGGCAGATGAGTTTGTCATTGTGAATATACAGTATGTGTCTATAGGTATATGTTGTCCCTAAGTACCTCCCTGTGTGAAGGCGGTCTAGCAAGCTCTTTCACCAGCCCTGCAGAACCAGTCCCATCAATCACTCACTCACTCACACACAAACACAAACACACACACACACACACACACACACACACACACACACACACACACACACACACACACACACACACACACACACACACACACACACACACACACACACACACACACACACAGGCACACACACAGGCACACACAGACACACACACCTTTCTCATCCACTTATTCACTCTGCTACTCTCCCTCCCATTCTTGTGTTCTCCTCTCATCCTCCTCCCCTTTCCCCGTTCTTTCCCTTTTCCCCAGCTCTTCCCTTACCGCTGTCATTCTCTACCTTTCTCTCTCTCTCCCCACTCTCTCTCATTACCTCTCCCCTCTCCCAGTCTCTCCCTCTATATCCGTCTCTCGCTCAGTGTATCAGTGCAGACCCATGTAGTCAATTACCCTGGTTGTTAACGAGTAGATAAGTGTAATTGCTCTGCAGCTCACAACTGCACGGCTGCTGCTCACTCTGCTCAGCCCCCTGGAACACAGGACATGCATCACTCCTCCACTCCTCCACTCTCTCCATTCTCCACTCCTCCACTCTCTCCATTCTCCACTTCTCTCTCCCCATCCTGCCCTGCTGCTCACTCTGCTCAGACCCCTGGAACACAGGACTCACATCACTCCTCCACTCCTCCACTCTCTCCACTCTCCACTTCTCTCTCCCCATCCTGCCCTGCTGCTCACTCTGCTCAGATCCCTGGAACACAGGACTCACATCACTCCTCCACTCTTTCGCCCTCTCCATTCTCTACTCCTCCACTCTCTCCATTCTCCACTCCTCCACTCCTTCGCCCTCTCCATTCTCCACTCCTCCACTCTCTCCATTCTCCACTTCTCTCTCCCCATCCTGCCCTGATGCCACTCACTCTTCATTGTACTCTTCCATCTCTTCTTTACCTCTCATCATTAACCTCTATACCTTACCCCCATCTGCTTTTCTTCTGGAGCAAAAAGGGGTTTAGGTGGTGGGTGTGGCAGGGGGCGGGGCAGGGGGTGGTGGCAGGTGGCGGGGAAGGGGGTGGTGGCAGGGGGCACGGTTGGCACAGCTGAATTTCAGAGAACATTTTAGAGGCTTGGTGGTGTAGAGACATTTTTGTGTATTTATAACTATTTCTGGAAATTCTACATATTTCTCCATGGAGCTGGGAGGCATTTCTGCAGTTTTATAGCTCATTTCCTGTAATTCTACACATTCTGCCATGGAGCTGAGAGAAAAGGTTGCAGTTTTAAAGCGGCAACATTTTAATTTCCTGCAATTCAATAAAAAAATGTATTGCAATAAAAAAAAAAATCTTTACACCTAAGGATTTCAATTCCTCCCATTTTCTTCTCTCCCCCTCCCTTTCTCCCTCCATCCTTCTTCTGCATCTCCCTTTCTCCCCCTTCTCTTCTCTCTCATTCTAGTCTATTCATCCTCTTCCTCTTCCTCTCTCTCTCTCTCTCTCTCTCTCTCTCTGAAGTAGATTCCTCTATAATCTCACCTGTGAGCCTGGTGTCACACACTTGCACATGTGCTCACATGTTCACATACACACACAGCAGGACTGGCGTCCTCCATCGCCTTGCAGGGTGGTCCTCTCACACATTATAAGGCAATGTTCTGGGTGTGTTTATAGGGGGTATAAGTGTGTGTCAAGAGTGTTGTTTGTAGTGTACATGCGGTGAGTGTGTGTGTAAGATTTTTATATCTATATGGTGAGTGTGTGTGTTTGTCTCTGTGTGTTTGTGACTGTGTGTATGATGGTGTGTGTGTGTGTGTGTGCTGTTCTGCGATGAGATGAGATGGGTTCTCTGGGCTCTGCTGGAGATCCAGACGGTCTCTGAGGACTCTGATTGGCTCAGCAAGAAGGATGAGCTGGAGGTAGATGAGTCGGAAATGAACCCAACTCTACCTCCCGCACGTTGCCACACACACACACACACACACACACACACACACACACACACACACACACACACACACACACACATATCAAACCCATTCAATTCTCCCTCATCTAAAATGGGCCGTAGTCTTATCTCTTTGAGCACCAGGGGAGGTGAGAAAGAGGGATAAGGATGAATGGATAATGATAGAGGTAGGTAAGGTGCCAAGACTTTTAGCAATGAGGCTATCATCAAATGCTGGTCCCATCATGAAGGAGCCCATCTGGATTGCTACACACTGAGTACAGGTCAGTGCCCATACCTCAAAGACCGACACTTCAGACATGTTCAGACATGCTGTTAGACTCTCGACAGAGTTTTTTGTGGTAGTAAACCTAAGGACCTGACTAGTTTCCATTTTACCTGACCAGGAAAAACTCTGGGTCTTATGATGCGTTCAGAACCAAGTGTGAAGTCATAAATATAATAACAATATCGCAGTATATTTTCCATGGCAAAAATGAAAACAAGAAGCAGACCAAACGTTTTGAACTGGGAAATTCCATCAAACGTGGAGGTCCTTAGAAGGCTGCCTTCTGCTCATGAAAAGTATATCCAGAGCTGCTTTCACTTTCTAAATCAAAAGGGAGATGAACAGAATACATTTTGTGACAGCAATTTTCATTTAGTTCTTATTATAAACAACAACTGCTGAAGATGCTTGCTGTCATTTTTGTTGACAAATGACTTCAGAGAGGTGCAGGTGGGAAACTCCGAGCCTGGGGATGATAGATGGGTTTACCATTAGTAATTACCAGTTGGAGGGCTGTTCATCTGGCGTTTTCCCAGTCGTATGTGGTAAATACCACCTTCCCACTTCATTGTGTTTATTATCTATCCTGTTGCCTAGTCACTTTATCCCTTCCTATGTGTCCATATCTACCTCAATGACCTCGTACCCCTGCAAATGGACTCGGTACTGGTACCCCGTGTATATAGCCAAGTTATCGTTACTCATTATGTAGTTATTCCTTGTGTTGTTATTTGTCTATTACTTGTCTTTGTTTCTCTCTGCATTGTTGGGAAGAGCCAGTAAGCATTTCACTGTTAGTCTACACCAGGGTTTCCGTCGGGAAAATGTGACTCCGGACAACGTGAACGGCAAGATTTAAATTTACCGAACATTTGAGAAATTTACCGGCCATCCATATGCATTGGGTGCGTAATGCATTAGGGCGTCCACACACGGTGCTCAAAATCACATTTACATTCTTGTAAATCATCTTAACAGACTGGAAATTAACCTATAAAGTTCTAATAAAATAAAGTAAAACAATGGTCTTATACCAACATGAAAGGTTATTTTTTTTAAAGGAAAACATTGCCAGTTGCGTCTTCATCCCTATAAATCCTAAATTAATATCAAAAATAAAATGAAAATAACATTTAGCCTAGAAGAACAAGTCGCCTACACAGTAATAAAACACAACTTCAAAATATTATATTTGTATAATATAATTTGCGAACGACCTGTCCTGTAGGCTATTTGTTTGAACATTTTAATGAATAAATGAAACACAGCTGTTTTCAGGCCTCTCTCATTTAGTTTAGCCTAGGCATTAACATTTTAATCAGGCCTAATAAGTAACAAAACACAGCTGTTTTCAGGCCTCTCTCATTTAGTTTAGCCTAGGCATTAACATTTTAATCAGGCCTAATAAGTAACAAAACACAGCTGTTTTCAGGCCTCTCTCATTTAGCTTAGCCTAGGCATTAACATTTTAATCAGGCCTAATAAGTAACAAAACACAGCTGTTTTCAGGCCTCTCTCATTTAGTTTAGCCTAGGCATTAACATTTTAATCAGGCCTAATAAGTAACAAAACACAGCTGTTTTCAGGCCTCTCTCATTTAGTTTAGCCTAGGCATTAACATTTTAATCAGGCCTAATAAGTAACAAAACACAGCTGTTTTCAGGCCTCTCTCATTTAGTTTAGCCTAGGCATTAACATTTTAATCAGGCTTAATAAGTAACAAAACACAGCTGTTTTCAGGCCTTTCTCATTTAGTTTAGCCTAGGCATTAACATTTTAATCAGGCCTAATAAGTAACAAAACACAGCTGTTTTCAGGCCTCTCTCATTTAGTTTAGCCTAGGCATTAACATTTTAATCAGGCCTAATAAGTAACAAAACACAGCTGTTTTCAGGCCTCTCTCATTTAGTTTAGCCTAGGCATTAACATTTTAATCAGGCCTAATAAGTAACCAAACATGGCTGTCTCTGAACTCCAGGGCTGGCCGGTCATGGCTACAAGGAATCCAGTTTTTGTCAAATGAATGTCAGATTTGATTTATGTCGCAGGTTAGGTAGGACCTACGCTGCATGTTAGGAGAATTAATGAAGCAGGTTAGAACCTACGCTGCATGTTAGGAGAATTAATGAAGCAGGTTAGGACCTACGCTGCATGTTAGGAGAATTAATGAAGCAGGTTAGAACCTACGCTGCATGTTAGGAGAATTAATGAAGCAGGTTAGGACTTACGCTGCATGTTAGGAGAATTAATGAAGCAGGTTAGGACCTACGCTGCATGTTAGGAGAATTAATGAAGCAGGTTAGGACTTACGCTGCATGTTAGGAGAATTAATGAAGCAGGTTAGGACCTACGCTGCATGTTAGGAGAATTAATGAAGCAGGTTAGGAAAAGGTTTAGGGTAGCTAAAATGCAAAAAAATAAATCAACTTTTGACATTCATTTGATAAAAGCTGGAGCCCTTCTAGCCATGACTGGGCAGGCCCGCCCTACTCCTGCTGCGATTGAGAACCGCAGCAGTGGAAAGAGCACACTCTCGGCGACCACAAAAGGAAGAAATGATAAATCTGATGTTGGACAATCTAATTCAGTATGTAAGTAAAGAAGAAAATCCGTTGAAGCTGGTTCATTGAGAGAAAGCTTCTTTTCTCTGCTCCTGTGAAACGAGGCCCGCGCCGTGCATTTATGAAAGCACTCAAGTTATATCTTACTCTTTTAACAGGTCTGCTGGATTATGTTAATAAATGTTATGTTTATTGTAATTTGAACTCTCCTGGGGTTGTGTGTGATATTGTGATATTTGACATACTGCACCAGTCAACAGTTTGGACACACCTACTCATTCCAGGGGTTTTCTTTACTATTTTCTACCTAATACTGAAGACATCAAAACTATGAAATATCATGCCAAGAGTGTTCAAAGCTGTCATCAAGACAAAGGGTGGCCACTTTGAAGAATCTCAAATATATTTTGATTTGTTTAACACTTTTTTGGTTACTACATGATTCCATATGTGTTATTTCATAGTTTTGATGTCTTCACTATTATTCTACAATGTAGAAAATAGTAAAAATAAAGAAAAATCCTTGAATGAGTTGGTGTGTCCAACCTTGTGACTGGTACTGTACGTGGCTTATTGAAAACTCTGTTTCCTACGATAGGCAGTTGGCTGTCTAGTGATTGCAACATTGTAACTGTCCGATGTGAATAATTGGCAAAATGTTTAGTTTCCAAGTGCTACTGAATAAGCTCAACAGAAATGCACCAATTGCTCATGACACACATCATTCCTCAACTCTATCAATCCATTCCAAATCTTTATACTATTTATGACACAGAGTCGTCATATGTTAATCTTGCCTGACCAACACTATCATTTGCCTCTAATTGACTAACCTTGGCCTGCTCAAAGTTAGCCCTGCTGATGGAAAGTCAAAACTGTCCAACTCCTTGGAGCAGCTTGATGTGCATCATCAGTCTCATTACTTTGTCTTCAAGAAGACGCGATCTTGAAAAAGTCTTTAGTCTGTTTTTGAGAAAGAGTCCCCCCTCGGCGGGCACACTGGAAACGGGGATAATCAACTCGCCAATCTTGCCCAGTCGGGGTACACTTAGCTGAAGTCCCTTGTGAGGACCTCAAGTCTTTTGCGTGAGTAAAAATAGAAACACAAACCCGACACTAATTTCCCAGCAGCTTGAGGATTTATTAGCCTATGAAGTATATTTGCCTTTGAAGTTTGAGCACATGTACTGGTATTTACATAAATGAATAAGAAGCATTATTTTGTAATGGATTTTTTTTCTTCTCTCGGACAATTTGGCCGGCAACAATTTTATTTAGCAGCTTTTCGCATGTTTTTTGTTGTTTGCAAAAGCTGGGATTTACCAGCCAACGGAAACCCTGGTCTACACCTTTTGTTTACAAAGCATGTGACGAATGAAATTGATTGATTATGAAAGCAGCATTCCTGACAGTCTACCACCAGTTTTTCCAGATCAGGTCACATGGTTAGGAAATACTATCTCATTGGACAGCAGACAGGAACTAAAGGGTCCATTGGATGACAACACTATAAACAAAACCCTACAATGATTTCTTACTGAATACCTCAATCAATGGGGGATTTGCTTGGCTGAGAAGGATTGTTAGTGTTCATTTTCAGGCCTGTGATGGATGCACTGTATGTCTGCAGCTCATAAGCTATGTCACACTATGACAGGTAATCACTATTACACTCTGGCTTTCCATTTGGGTAACTGATCATCACTACATAAAAACCACCCCTGACTGTGATTTGTGCCATCGATTAAAACTCAGGAGGGAAACATTGGTGAGATGTTCGCAAGAATTAACAACGCTAGGCGGGGAGAGAGATGGGTTGGGCGAGGAGTGCGATGATAAGGAGGTGGGTTGAGTGGTAAAGGGGTGGGATGAGGGGGGTGCAAGACAGACATAAAATACAGAAACCTGTCCTTATATGGAAATGCAGGGGAATGGGCCTGGGCCGGTACTGTGACAGATAGGAAGATTGACAGCTGTGTGGGCCAATCAATAAGGGCCCACAGCGCAGCCCTGTCAGACAGATGGCAAATTGGAGAGCGGGGTGACACTAAGACAAATTGACACAATCAGATACACAGAGACGGACGGGCGTGGTGTGTGAAACACACACACACACACACACACACACACACACACACACACACACACAGACATACACTCTGGAAACAAATAACCAAATCTACCGAGAGAAAGGGAGAGGGAAGGAAAGAAATAAAGATATTATCAGGGATGCAAAGGCCAAAGCCTTCAACCTGTCTGTGTTGGGACTATTTTCTCTCCCTCTTGTACCGCTGTTGATCACGTTTCCTGTCTTCCACTTCTTTCTCTCACACATTCCCCTTTGCAGCCACACACACATTTTACAGTGTCAATCTGGGTTGTGCCCTTATCTTCTCTGTCCTCCCTCGTCCTCATTCCCCTCATTTGGTTGCCTCTCTTTTTCACTTAGTTTCTTTCTTTTTCCTCTACTGGCTTCTGGTGGGGTTTTGTTTGGGTGCGAGGCATCAGTCACTGTGTTGGTAGTGTGTGGGTAGTGTGTGCGTGTGCGTGCCTCTGTCTGTGTGCAACGTTGTTGTTGTGTGTCTGTGCCTGTGTGTGTGTGTGTGTGTGTGTATTCAGCAAGCACTGTTTGTCTCTGTTGTTTGTGAAAGCAGGAAGATAAATGTAATTAGATAAATGAAATTGCACTGTTCCCTTTATCTCCTCTCTCTCTCCCACTCTGTTCTCCCTAATCCATCTCTTGCTGCTCTTCTCATTCTCTCTCACCCTTTTGCCCTTCCAGTCCCTCTTTCTCCTCCTTTCACTCTCCATCTCTTCCGGACATATTTTCATTTGCAGGGAGTGAAAGTTGCTGTTTGAATAAGCATATTTGTCCTGTTTAATAGTATGCCTCCTCACTCCAGTCCATCATTTAGCTTATTCTCCTTATCTTCTGTAAACACACACATTCCTCTTGCTATCTCTGGGCTTCTCTCTTTCTCTCTGGGCTTCCTCTCTCTCTGGGCTTCTCTCTTTCACTCTAGGCTTCCTCTCTCTCTGGGCTTCTCTCTTTCTCTCTAGGCTTCCTCTCTCTCTGGGCTTCTCTCTTTCTCTCTAGGCTTCCTCTCTCTCTGGGCTTCTCTCTTTCTCTCTAGGCTTCCTCTCTCTCTGGGCTTCTCTCTTTCTCTCTAGGCTTCCTCTCTCTGGCTTTCTCTTTCGACCCACCGCTCTGCCCATTTCCAACACCCAAGTTTATCAAAATAGTACTAATAAACAACATACTGGGTTTAGCATGTGGCTATTACACCAACAGTAGAACTCTTAAAGAGTGACTGCCTTTGAAAAGCAACCGATTTATAGTGAAAATCTCGGGAGTTGATAGGCTTGAAGTCATGAACAGCTCAATGTTTGAAGCATTGTGAAGAGCTGTTGGCAAACGCACAAAATGCTTTTTTAATAAATCCTTACGAGCCTGCTGCTGCCTACCATCGCTCAGTTAGACTGCTCTATCAAATCACAGACTTAGTTATAACATAATAAGACACAGAAATACGAGCCTTAGGTCATTAATATGGTCAAATCCGGAAACTATAATTTTGAAAACAAAACGTTTATTCTCTCAGTGAAATACGGAACCGTTCCGTATTTTATCTAACGGGTGACATCCATAAGTCTAAATATTCCTGTTACATTGCACAACGTTCAATGTTATGTCATAATTACGTAAAATTCTGGCAAATTTGGCAGCCCAAACCGTTGCATATACACTGACTCTGCGTGCAATGAACGCAAGAGAAGTGACACAATTTCATCTGGTTAGTATTGCCTGCTAACCTGGATTTCTTTTAGCTAAATATGCAGGTTTAAAAATATATACTTCTGCGCTTTTGTTAAATCATCCCCCGTTTGGCGAAGTTGGCTGTCTTTGTTAGGAAGAAATAGTCTTCACACAGTTCGCAACGAGTCATGTTAGCATCAAATATTAACTAAATATGCAGGTTTAAAAATATATACTTCTGCGCTTTTGTTAAATCATCCCCCGTTTGGCGAAGTTGGCTGTCTTTGTTAGGAAGAAATAGTCTTCACACAGTTCGCAACGAGTCATGTTAGCATCAAATATTAACTAAATATGCAGGTTTAAAAATATATACTTGTGTATTGATTTTAAGAAAGGCATTAATGTTTATGGTTAGGTACATGTTGGAGCAACAACAGTCCTTTTTCGCGAATACGCACCACATCGATTATATGCAACGCAGGACACACTAGATAAACTAGTAATATCATCAACCATGTGTAGTTATAACTAGTGATTATGATTGATTGATTGTTTTTTATAAGATAAGTTTAATGCTAGCTAACAACTTATCTTGGCTTCTTACTGCATTTGCGTAACAGGCAGGCTCCTCGTGGAGTGCAATGTAAAGCAGGTGGGTAGAGCTTTGGACTAGTTAACTGTAGGGTTGCAAGATCGAATCCCCGAGCTGACAAGGTACAAATCTGTCGTTCTGCCCCAAACAAGGCAGTTAACCCACTGTTCCTAGGCCGTCATTGAAAATAAGAATGTGTTCTTAACTGACTTGCCTAGTTAAATAAAGGTGAAAAGAAAAACAGCCATTCCGATTAACCGGTCGACCTCTAATTAGGAGGGTAACTTGTGTTACTGCCCAACATATTAATCATATGTTTCAGGAAATCATTTGAGTATTGCAGATGACAGAGGAAACGTTGTACTGGAAGTGTGGCTGTTGGGGAGTTGATTCCAAAGCCATCAATCACTACAATGTCAATGTCCTTTCAAAATCCAATTGAAGCGTGACGTGAATTCCCTAACTTGGACCTGGCTACAGGGAAAAAGTGCAGATGAAGAACATCAGATGTTATACAATAAATCAAATCAAATGTATTTATACAGCTGATGTCACAAAGTGCTGTACAGAAACCCAGCCTAAAACCCCAAACAGCAAGCAATGCAGGTGTAGAAGCACGGTGGCTAGGAAAAACTCCCTAGAAAGGCCAAAACCTAGAAAGAAACCTAGTCAATTGTTTTATTGCTGAATTATTTTTATTTATTTATTTTACCTTTATTTAACCAGGCAAGTCAGTTAAGAACAAATTCTTATTTTCAATGACGGCCTGGGAACAGTGGGTTAACTGCCTGTTCAGGGGCAGAACGACAGATTTGTACCTTGTCAGCTCGGGGGTTTGAACTCACAACCTTCCGGTTACTAGTCCAACGCTCTAACCACTAGGCTACCCTGCCGCCCC